>NC_084663.1:105845179-105905722 GCF_028389875.1 Rhea pennata
GCCTGTGTTGCCGAGCGACGCCTCGGGAAATTAAGGCTCCTCGAGGCCCCACACGCAACAACGGTCAATGTCCATAGCCTGCGACGCCTCCCCACAGCGCCACGGGCCCCACACCAAAAGCTACGCATGCCTGACGAGAAGCAGCCGTTTCGGGGGCCTATCGAGAGGCTTCGAGATCGATCGATCGATCTCGAAGCCTCTCGATAGGTGCGGAATGGGGCCGGCACGCGTGCCGCTCCGCAGGCAGAGCCCTCCGTGGCGATGCCCTTCGATGCCGCCCAAGCGGCCCCACAGGCAAAGACACACCTGCCTCTCGCCACGCAGGCGGAGCGACGCCTAGCGGCAGGCATCCGTCTCCGCACGCCAACAACTATCGGCACCTACGCACATGCAGCCCTCCAAGTCGGCCGGCAAATCCACAGCCCTCCAGGCCTCTCCACATCCACACGCAGCCACGCACACCGACAGCCGTCGGCGCCTACGCCTGTGTTGCCCGAGCGACGCCTCGGGAAATTAAGGCTCCTCGAGGCCCCACCACGCAAACAACGGTCAATGTCCATAGCCTGCGACGCCTCCCCACAGCGCCACGGGCCCCACACCAAAAGCTACGCATGCCTGACGAGAAGCAGCCGTTTCGGGGCCTATCGAGAGGCTTCGAGATCGATCGATCGATCTCGAAGCCTCTCGATAGGTGCGGAATTGGGCCGGCACGCGTGCCGCTCCGCAGGCAGAGCCCTCCGTGGCGATGCCCTTCGATGCCGCCCAAGCGGCCCCACAGGCAAAGACACACCTGCCTCTCGCCACGCAGGCGGAGCGACGCCTAGCGGCAGGCATCCGTCTCCGCACGCCCAACAACTATCGGCACTACGCACATGCAGCCCTCCAAGTCGGCGGCAAATCCACAGCCTCCAGGCCTCTCCACATCCACACGCAGCCACGCACACCGACAGCCGTCGGCGCCTACGCCTGTGTTGCCCGAGCGACGCCTCGGGAAATTAAGGCTCCTCGAGGCCCCACCACGCAAACAACGGTCAATGTCCATAGCCTGCGACGCTCCCCACAGCGCCACGGGCCCCACACCAAAAGCTACGCATGCCTGACGAGAAGCAGCCGTTTCGGGGCCTATCGAGAGGCTTCGAGATCGATCGATCGATCTCGAAGCCTCTCGATAGGTGCGGAATTGGGGCCGGCACGCGTGCCGCTCCGCAGGCAGAGCCCTCCGTGGCGATGCCCTTCGATGCCGCCCAAGCGGCCCCACAGGCAAAGACACACCTGCCTCTCGCCACGCAGGCGGAGCGACGCCTAGCGGCAGGCATCCGTCTCCGCACGCCCAACAACTATCGGCACCTACGCACATGCAGCCCTCCAAGTCGGCCGGCAAATCCACAGCCCTCCAGGCCTCTCCACATCCACACGCAGCCACGCACACCGACAGCCGTCGGCGCCTACGCCTGTGTTGCCTGAGCGACGCCTCGGGAAATTAAGGCTCCTCGAGGCCCCACCACGCAAACAACGGTCAATGTCCATAGCCTGCGACGCCTCCCACAGCGCCACGGGCCCCACACCAAAAGCTACGCATGCCTGACGAGAAGCAGCCGTTTCGGGGCCTATCGAGAGGCTTCGAGATCGATCGATCGATCTCGAAGCCTCTCGATAGGTGCGGAATTGGGCCGGCACGCGTGCCGCTCCGCAGGCAGAGCCCTCCGTGGCGATGCCCTTCGATGCCGCCCAAGCGGCCCCACAGGCAAAGACACACCTGCCTCTCGCCACGCAGGCGGAGCGACGCCTAGCGGCAGGCATCCGTCTCCGCACGCCCAACAACTATCGGCACCTACGCACATGCAGCCCTCCAAGTCGGCCGGCAAATCCACAGCCCTCCAGGCCTCTCCACATCCACACGCAGCCACGCACACCGACAGCCGTCGGCGCCTACGCCTGTGTTGCCCGAGCGACGCCTCGGGAAATTAAGGCTCCTCGAGGCCCCACCACGCAAACAACGGTCAATGTCCATAGCCTGCGACGCCTCCCCACAGCGCCACGGGCCCCACACCAAAAGCTACGCATGCCTGACGAGAAGCAGCCGTTTCGGGGCCTATCGAGAGGCTTCGAGATCGATCGATCGATCTCGAAGCCTCTCGATAGGTGCGGAATGGGGCCGGCACGCGTGCCGCTCCGCAGGCAGAGCCCTCCGTGGCGATGCCCTTCGATGCCTCCCAAGCGGCCCCACAGGCAAAGACACACCTGCCTCTCGCCACGCAGGCGCAGCGACGCCTAGCGGCAGGCATCCGTCTCCGCACGCCCAACAACTATCGGCACCTACGCACATGCAGCCCTCCAAGTCGGCCGGCAAATCCACAGCCCTCCAGGCCTCTCCACATCCACACGCAGCCACGCACACCGACAGCCGTCGGCGCCTACGCCTGTGTTGCCCGAGCGACGCCTCGGGAAATTAAGGCTCCTCGAGGCCCCACCACGCAAACAACGGTCAATGTCCATAGCCTGCGACGCCTCCCCACAGCGCCACGGGCCCCACACCAAAAGCTACGCATGCCTGACGAGAAGCAGCCGTTTCGGGGCCTATCGAGAGGCTTCGAGATCGATCGATCGATCTCGAAGCCTCTCGATAGGTGCGGAATGGGGCCGGCACACGTGCCGCTCCGCAGGCAGAGCCCTCCGTGGCGATGCCCTTCGATGCCGCCCAAGCGGCCCCACAGGCAAAGACACACCTGCCTCTCGCCACGCAGGCGCAGCGACGCCTAGCGGCAGGCATCCGTCTCCGCACGCCCAACAACTATCGGCACCTACGCACATGCAGCCCTCCAAGTCGGCCGGCAATCCACAGCCCTCCAGGCCTCTCCACATCCACACGCAGCCACGCACACCGACAGCCATCGGCGCCTACGCCTGTGTTGCCCGAGCGACGCCTCGGGAAATTAAGGCTCCTCGAGGCCCCACCACGCAAACAACGGTCAATGTCCATAGCCTGCGACGCCGTCCCCACAGCGCCACGGGCCCCACACCCAAAAGCTACGCATGCCTGACGAGAAGCAGCCGTTTCGGGGCCTATCGAGAGGCTTCGAGATCGATCGATCGATCTCGAAGCCTCTCGATAGGTGCGGAATGGGCCGGCACGCGTGCCGCTCCGCAGGCAGAGCCCTCCGTGGCGATGCCCTTCGATGCCGCCCAAGCGGCCCCACAGGCAAAGACACACCTGCCTCTCGCCACGCAGGCGGAGCGACGCCTAGCGGCAGGCATCCGTCTCCGCACGCCCAACAACTATCGGCACCTACGCACATGCAGCCCTCCAAGTCGGCCGGCAAATCCACAGCCCTCCAGGCCTCTCCACATCCACACGCAGCCACGCACACCGACAGCCGTCGGCGCCTACGCCTGTGTTGCCCGAGCGACGCCTCGGGAAATTAAGGCTCCTCGAGGCCCCACCACGCAAACAACGGTCAATGTCCATAGCCTGCGACGCCTCCCCACAGCGCCACGGGCCCCACACCAAAAGCTACGCATGCCTGACGAGAAGCAGCCGTTTCGGGGCCTATCGAGAGGCTTCGAGATCGATCGATCGATCTCGAAGCCTCTCGATAGGTGCGGAATTGGGCCGGCACGCGTGCCGCTCCGCAGGCAGAGCCCTCCGTGGCGATGCCCTTCGATGCCTCCCAAGCGGCCCCACAGGCAAAGACACACCTGCCTCTCGCCACGCAGGCGGAGCGACGCCTAGCGGCAGGCATCCGTCTCCGCACGCCCAACAACTATCGGCACCTACGCACATGCAGCCCTCCAAGTCGGCCGGCAAATCCACAGCCCTCCAGGCCTCTCCACATCCACACGCAGCCACGCACACCGACAGCCGTCGGCGCCTACGCCTTTGTTGCCCGAGCGACGCCTCGGGAAATTAAGGCTCCTCGAGGCCCCACCACGCAAACAACGGTCAATGTCCATAGCCTGCGACGCCTCCCCACAGCGCCACGGGCCCCACACCAAAAGCTACGCATGCCTGACGAGAAGCAGCCGTTTCGGGGCCTATCGAGAGGCTTCGAGATCGATCGATCGATCTCGAAGCCTCTCGATAGGTGCGGAATTGGGCCGGCACGCGTGCCGCTCCGCAGGCAGAGCCCTCCGTGGCGATGCCCTTCGATGCCTCCCAAGCGGCCCCACAGGCAAAGACACACCTGCCTCTCGCCACGCAGGCGGAGCGACGCCTAGCGGCAGCATCCGTCTCCGCACGCCCAACAACTATCGGCACCTACGCACATGCAGCCCTCCAAGTCGGCCGGCAAATCCACAGCCCTCCAGGCCTCTCCACATCCACACGCAGCCACGCACACCGACAGCCGTCGGCGCCTACGCCTGTGTTGCCCGAGCGACGCCTCGGGAAATTAAGGCTCCTCGAGGCCCCACCACGCAAACAACGGTCAATGTCCATAGCCTGCGACGCCTCCCCCACAGCGCCACGGGCCCCACACCAAAAGCTACGCATGCCTGACGAGAAGCAGCCGTTCGGGGCCTATCGAGAGGCTTCGAGATCGATCGATCGATCTCGAAGCCTCTCGATAGGTGCGGAATTGGGCCGGCACGCGTGCCGCTCCGCAGGCAGAGCCCTCCGTGGCGATGCCCTTCGATGCCTCCCAAGCGGCCCCACAGGCAAGGACACACCTGCCTCTCGCCACGCAGGCGGAGCGACGCCTAGCGGCAGGCATCCGTCTCCGCACGCCCAACAACTGTCGGCACCTACGCACATGCAGCCCTCCAAGTCGGCCGGCAAATCCACAGCCCTCCAGGCCTCTCCACATCCACACGCAGCCACGCACACCGACAGCCGTCGGCGCCTACGCCTGTGTTGCCCGAGCGACGCCTCGGGAAATTAAGGCTCCTCGAGGCCCCACCACGCAAACAACGGTCAATGTCCATAGCCTGCGACGCCTCCCCACAGCGCCACGGGCCCCACACCAAAAGCTACGCATGCCTGACGAGAAGCAGCCGTTTCGGGGCCTATCGAGAGGCTTCGAGATCGATCGATCGATCTCGAAGCCTCTCGATAGGTGCGGAATTGGGCCGGCACGCGTGCCGCTCCGCAGGCAGAGCCCTCCGTGGCGATGCCCTTCGATGCCTCCCAAGCGGCCCCACAGGCAAAGACACACCTGCCTCTCGCCACGCAGGCGGAGCGACGCCTAGCGGCAGGCATCCGTCTCCGCACGCCCAACAACTATCGGCACCTACGCACATGCAGCCCTCCAAGTCGGCCGGCAAATCCACAGCCCTCCAGGCCTCTCCACATCCACACGCAGCCACGCACACCGACAGCCGTCGGCGCCTACGCCTGTGTTGCCCGAGCGACGCCTCGGGAAATTAAGGCTCCTCGAGGCCCCACCACGCAAACAACGGTCAATGTCCATAGCCTGCGATGCCTCCCCACAGCGCCACGGGCCCCACACCAAAAGCTACGCATGCCTGACGAGAAGCAGCCGTTTCGGGGCCTATCGAGAGGCTTCGAGATCGATCGATCGATCTCGAAGCCTCTCGATAGGTGCGGAATTGGGCCGGCACGCGTGCCGCTCCGCAGGCAGAGCCCTCCGTGGCGATGCCCTTCGATGCCTCCCAAGCGGCCCCACAGGCAAAGACACACCTGCCTCTCGCCACGCAGGCGGAGCGACGCCTAGCGGCAGGCATCCGTCTCCGCACGCCCAACAACTATCGGCACCTACGCACATGCAGCCCTCCAAGTCGGCCGGCAAATCCACAGCCCTCCAGGCCTCTCCACATCCACACGCAGCCACGCACACCGACAGCCGTCGGCGCCTACGCCTGTGTTGCCCGAGCGACGCCTCGGGAAATTAAGGCTCCTCGAGGCCCCACCACGCAAACAACGGTCAATGTCCATAGCCTGCGACGCCTCCCCACAGCGCCACGGGCCCCACACCAAAAGCTACGCATGCCTGACGAGAAGCAGCCGTCTCGGGGCCTATCGAGAGGCTTCGAGATCGATCGATCGATCTCGAAGCCTCTCGATAGGTGCGGAATTGGGCCGGCACGCGTGCCGCTCCGCAGGCAGAGCCCTCCGTGGCGATGCCCTTCGATGCCGCCCAAGCGGCCCCACAGGCAAAGACACACCTGCCTCTCGCCACGCAGGCGGAGCGACGCCTAGCGGCAGGCATCCGTCTCCGCACGCCCAACAACTATCGGCACCTACGCACATGCAGCCCTCCAAGTCGGCCGGCAAATCCACAGCCCTCTAGGCCTCTCCACATCCACACGCAGCCACGCACACCGACAGCCGTCGGCGCCTACGCCTGTGTTGCCCGAGCGACGCCTCGGGAAATTAAGGCTCCTCGAGGCCCCACCACGCAAACAACGGTCAATGTCCATAGCCTGCGACGCCTCCCCACAGCGCCACGGGCCCCACACCAAAAGCTACGCATGCCTGACGAGAAGCAGCCGTTTCGGGGCCTATCGAGAGGCTTCGAGATCGATCGATCGATCTCGAAGCCTCTCGATAGGTGCGGAATTGGGCCGGCACGCGTGCCGCTCCGCAGGCAGAGCCCTCCGTGGCGATGCCCTTCGATGCCTCCCAAGCGGCCCCACAGGCAAAGACACACCTGCCTCTCGCCACGCAGGCGGAGCGACGCCTAGCGGCAGGCATCCGTCTCCGCACGCCCAACAACTATCGGCACCTACGCACATGCAGCCCTCCAAGTCGGCCGGCAAATCCACAGCCCTCCAGGCCTCTCCACATCCACACGCAGCCACGCACACCGACAGCCGTCGGCGCCTACGCCTGTGTTGCCCGAGCGACGCCTCGGGAAATTAAGGCTCCTCGAGGCCCCACCACGCAAACAACGGTCAATGTCCATAGCCTGCGACGCCTCCCCACAGCGCCACGGGCCCCACACCAAAAGCTACGCATGCCTGACGAGAAGCAGCCGTTTCGGGGCCTATCGAGAGGCTTCGAGATCGATCGATCGATCTCGAAGCCTCTCGATAGGTGCGGAATTGGGCCGGCACGCGTGCCGCTCCGCAGGCAGAGCC
Organism: Rhea pennata; assembly: GCF_028389875.1. Lineage (NCBI taxonomy): Eukaryota > Metazoa > Chordata > Aves > Rheiformes > Rheidae > Rhea > Rhea pennata. Next base: position 105,852,215 of record NC_084663.1, read on the forward strand.
CTCCGTGGCGATGCCCTTCGATGCCTCCCAAGCGGCCCCACAGGCAAAGACACACCTGCCTCTCGCCACGCAGGCGGAGCGACGCCTAGCGGCAGGCATCCGTCTCCGCACGCCCAACAACTGTCGGCACCTACGCACATGCAGCCCTCCAAGTCGGCCGGCAAATCCACAGCCCTCCAGGCCTCTCCACATCCACACGCAGCCACGCACACCGACAGCCGTCGGCGCCTACGCCTGTGTTGCCCGAGCGACGCCTCGGGAAATTAAGGCTCCTCGAGGCCCCACCACGCAAACAACGGTCAATGTCCATAGCCTGCGACGCCTCCCCACAGCGCCACGGGCCCCACACCAAAAGCTACGCATGCCTGACGAGAAGCAGCCGTCTCGGGGCCTATCGAGAGGCTTCGAGATCGATCGATCGATCTCGAAGCCTCTCGATAGGTGCGGAATTGGGCCGGCACGCGTGCCGCTCCGCAGGCAGAGCCCTCCGTGGCGATGCCCTTCGATGCCTCCCAAGCGGCCCCACAGGCAAGGACACACCTGCCTCTCGCCACGCAGGCGGAGCGACGCCTAGCGGCAGGCATCCGTCTCCGCACGCCCAACAACTGTCGGCACCTACGCACATGCAGCCCTCCAAGTCGGCCGGCAAATCCACAGCCCTCCAGGCCTCTCCACATCCACACGCAGCCACGCACACCGACAGCCGTCGGCGCCTACGCCTGTGTTGCCCGAGCGACGCCTCGGGAAATTAAGGCTCCTCGAGGCCCCACCACGCAAACAACGGTCAATGTCCATAGCCTGCGACGCCTCCCCACAGCGCCACGGGCCCCACACCAAAAGCTACGCATGCCTGACGAGAAGCAGCCGTTTCGGGGCCTATCGAGAGGCTTCGAGATCGATCGATCGATCTCGAAGCCTCTCGATAGGTGCGGAATTGGGCCGGCACGCGTGCCGCTCCGCAGGCAGAGCCCTCCGTGGCGATGCCCTTCGATGCCTCCCAAGCGGCCCCACAGGCAAAGACACACCTGCCTCTCGCCACGCAGGCGGAGCGACGCCTAGCGGCAGGCATCCGTCTCCGCACGCCCAACAACTATCGGCACCTACGCACATGCAGCCCTCCAAGTCGGCCGGCAAATCCACAGCCCTCCAGGCCTCTCCACATCCACACGCAGCCACGCACACCGACAGCCGTCGGCGCCTACGCCTGTGTTGCCCGAGCGACGCCTCGGGAAATTAAGGCTCCTCGAGGCCCCACCACGCAAACAACGGTCAATGTCCATAGCCTGCGACGCCTCCCCACAGCGCCACGGGCCCCACACCAAAAGCTACGCATGCCTGACGAGAAGCAGCCGTCTCGGGGCCTATCGAGAGGCTTCGAGATCGATCGATCGATCTCGAAGCCTCTCGATAGGTGCGGAATTGGGCCGGCACGCGTGCCGCTCCGCAGGCAGAGCCCTCCGTGGCGATGCCCTTCGATGCCGCCCAAGCGGCCCCACAGGCAAAGACACACCTGCCTCTCGCCACGCAGGCGGAGCGACGCCTAGCGGCAGGCATCCGTCTCCGCACGCCCAACAACTATCGGCACCTACGCACATGCAGCCCTCCAAGTCGGCCGGCAAATCCACAGCCCTCCAGGCCTCTCCACATCCACACGCAGCCACGCACACCGACAGCCGTCGGCGCCTACGCCTGTGTTGCCCGAGCGACGCCTCGGGAAATTAAGGCTCCTCGAGGCCCCACCACGCAAACAACGGTCAATGTCCATAGCCTGCGACGCCTCCCCACAGCGCCACGGGCCCCACACCAAAAGCTACGCATGCCTGACGAGAAGCAGCCGTTTCGGGGCCTATCGAGAGGCTTCGAGATCGATCGATCGATCTCGAAGCCTCTCGATAGGTGCGGAATTGGGCCGGCACGCGTGCCGCTCCGCAGGCAGAGCCCTCCGTGGCGATGCCCTTCGATGCCTCCCAAGCGGCCCCACAGGCAAAGACACACCTGCCTCTCGCCACGCAGGCGGAGCGACGCCTAGCGGCAGGCATCCGTCTCCGCACGCCCAACAACTATCGGCACCTACGCACATGCAGCCCTCCAAGTCGGCCGGCAAATCCACAGCCCTCCAGGCCTCTCCACATCCACACGCAGCCACGCACACCGACAGCCGTCGGCGCCTACGCCTTTGTTGCCCGAGCGACGCCTCGGGAAATTAAGGCTCCTCGAGGCCCCACCACGCAAACAACGGTCAATGTCCATAGCCTGCGACGCCTCCCCACAGCGCCACGGGCCCCACACCAAAAGCTACGCATGCCTGACGAGAAGCAGCCGTTTCGGGGCCTATCGAGAGGCTTCGAGATCGATCGATCGATCTCGAAGCCTCTCGATAGGTGCGGAATTGGGCCGGCACGCGTGCCGCTCCGCAGGCAGAGCCCTCCGTGGCGATGCCCTTCGATGCCTCCCAAGCGGCCCCACAGGCAAAGACACACCTGCCTCTCGCCACGCAGGCGGAGCGACGCCTAGCGGCAGGCATCCGTCTCCGCACGCCCAACAACTATCGGCACCTACGCACATGCAGCCCTCCAAGTCGGCCGGCAAATCCACAGCCCTCCAGGCCTCTCCACATCCACACGCAGCCACGCACACCGACAGCCGTCGGCGCCTACGCCTGTGTTGCCCGAGCGACGCCTCGGGAAATTAAGGCTCCTCGAGGCCCCACCACGCAAACAACGGTCAATGTCCATAGCCTGCGACGCCTCCCCACAGCGCCACGGGCCCCACACCAAAAGCTACGCATGCCTGACGAGAAGCAGCCGTCTCGGGGCCTATCGAGAGGCTTCGAGATCGATCGATCGATCTCGAAGCCTCTCGATAGGTGCGGAATTGGGCCGGCACGCGTGCCGCTCCGCAGGCAGAGCCCTCCGTGGCGATGCCCTTCGATGCCTCCCAAGCGGCCCCACAGGCAAGGACACACCTGCCTCTCGCCACGCAGGCGGAGCGACGCCTAGCGGCAGGCATCCGTCTCCGCACGCCCAACAACTGTCGGCACCTACGCACATGCAGCCCTCCAAGTCGGCCGGCAAATCCACAGCCCTCCAGGCCTCTCCACATCCACACGCAGCCACGCACACCGACAGCCGTCGGCGCCTACGCCTGTGTTGCCCGAGCGACGCCTCGGGAAATTAAGGCTCCTCGAGGCCCCACCACGCAAACAACGGTCAATGTCCATAGCCTGCGACGCCTCCCCACAGCGCCACGGGCCCCACACCAAAAGCTACGCATGCCTGACGAGAAGCAGCCGTTTCGGGGCCTATCGAGAGGCTTCGAGATCGATCGATCGATCTCGAAGCCTCTCGATAGGTGCGGAATTGGGCCGGCACGCGTGCCGCTCCGCAGGCAGAGCCCTCCGTGGCGATGCCCTTCGATGCCTCCCAAGCGGCCCCACAGGCAAAGACACACCTGCCTCTCGCCACGCAGGCGGAGCGACGCCTAGCGGCAGGCATCCGTCTCCGCACGCCCAACAACTATCGGCACCTACGCACATGCAGCCCTCCAAGTCGGCCGGCAAATCCACAGCCCTCCAGGCCTCTCCACATCCACACGCAGCCACGCACACCGACAGCCGTCGGCGCCTACGCCTTTGTTGCCCGAGCGACGCCTCGGGAAATTAAGGCTCCTCGAGGCCCCACCACGCAAACAACGGTCAATGTCCATAGCCTGCGACGCCTCCCCACAGCGCCACGGGCCCCACACCAAAAGCTACGCATGCCTGACGAGAAGCAGCCGTTTCGGGGCCTATCGAGAGGCTTCGAGATCGATCGATCGATCTCGAAGCCTCTCGATAGGTGCGGAATTGGGCCGGCACGCGTGCCGCTCCGCAGGCAGAGCCCTCCGTGGCGATGCCCTTCGATGCCTCCCAAGCGGCCCCACAGGCAAAGACACACCTGCCTCTCGCCACGCAGGCGGAGCGACGCCTAGCGGCAGGCATCCGTCTCCGCACGCCCAACAACTATCGGCACCTACGCACATGCAGCCCTCCAAGTCGGCCGGCAAATCCACAGCCCTCCAGGCCTCTCCACATCCACACGCAGCCACGCACACCGACAGCCGTCGGCGCCTACGCCTGTGTTGCCCGAGCGACGCCTCGGGAAATTAAGGCTCCTCGAGGCCCCACCACGCAAACAACGGTCAATGTCCATAGCCTGCGACGCCTCCCCACAGCGCCACGGGCCCCACACCAAAAGCTACGCATGCCTGACGAGAAGCAGCCGTCTCGGGGCCTATCGAGAGGCTTCGAGATCGATCGATCGATCTCGAAGCCTCTCGATAGGTGCGGAATTGGGCCGGCACGCGTGCCGCTCCGCAGGCAGAGCCCTCCGTGGCGATGCCCTTCGATGCCTCCCAAGCGGCCCCACAGGCAAGGACACACCTGCCTCTCGCCACGCAGGCGGAGCGACGCCTAGCGGCAGGCATCCGTCTCCGCACGCCCAACAACTGTCGGCACCTACGCACATGCAGCCCTCCAAGTCGGCCGGCAAATCCACAGCCCTCCAGGCCTCTCCACATCCACACGCAGCCACGCACACCGACAGCCGTCGGCGCCTACGCCTGTGTTGCCCGAGCGACGCCTCGGGAAATTAAGGCTCCTCGAGGCCCCACCACGCAAACAACGGTCAATGTCCATAGCCTGCGACGCCTCCCCACAGCGCCACGGGCCCCACACCAAAAGCTACGCATGCCTGACGAGAAGCAGCCGTTTCGGGGCCTATCGAGAGGCTTCGAGATCGATCGATCGATCTCGAAGCCTCTCGATAGGTGCGGAATTGGGCCGGCACGCGTGCCGCTCCGCAGGCAGAGCCCTCCGTGGCGATGCCCTTCGATGCCTCCCAAGCGGCCCCACAGGCAAAGACACACCTGCCTCTCGCCACGCAGGCGGAGCGACGCCTAGCGGCAGGCATCCGTCTCCGCACGCCCAACAACTATCGGCACCTACGCACATGCAGCCCTCCAAGTCGGCCGGCAAATCCACAGCCCTCCAGGCCTCTCCACATCCACACGCAGCCACGCACACCGACAGCCGTCGGCGCCTACGCCTGTGTTGCCCGAGCGACGCCTCGGGAAATTAAGGCTCCTCGAGGCCCCACCACGCAAACAACGGTCAATGTCCATAGCCTGCGACGCCTCCCCACAGCGCCACGGGCCCCACACCAAAAGCTACGCATGCCTGACGAGAAGCAGCCGTCTCGGGGCCTATCGAGAGGCTTCGAGATCGATCGATCGATCTCGAAGCCTCTCGATAGGTGCGGAATTGGGCCGGCACGCGTGCCGCTCCGCAGGCAGAGCCCTCCGTGGCGATGCCCTTCGATGCCTCCCAAGCGGCCCCACAGGCAAGGACACACCTGCCTCTCGCCACGCAGGCGGAGCGACGCCTAGCGGCAGGCATCCGTCTCCGCACGCCCAACAACTGTCGGCACCTACGCACATGCAGCCCTCCAAGTCGGCCGGCAAATCCACAGCCCTCCAGGCCTCTCCACATCCACACGCAGCCACGCACACCGACAGCCGTCGGCGCCTACGCCTGTGTTGCCCGAGCGACGCCTCGGGAAATTAAGGCTCCTCGAGGCCCCACCACGCAAACAACGGTCAATGTCCATAGCCTGCGACGCCCCCCCACAGCGCCACGGGCCCCACACCAAAAGCTACGCATGCCTGACGAGAAGCAGCCGTTTCGGGGCCTATCGAGAGGCTTCGAGATCGATCGATCGATCTCGAAGCCTCTCGATAGGTGCGGAATTGGGCCGGCACGCGTGCCGCTCCGCAGGCAGAGCCCTCCGTGGCGATGCCCTTCGATGCCTCCCAAGCGGCCCCACAGGCAAAGACACACCTGCCTCTCGCCACGCAGGCGGAGCGACGCCTAGCGGCAGGCATCCGTCTCCGCACGCCCAACAACTATCGGCACCTACGCACATGCAGCCCTCCAAGTCGGCCGGCAAATCCACAGCCCTCCAGGCCTCTCCACATCCACACGCAGCCACGCACACCGACAGCCGTCGGCGCCTACGCCTGTGTTGCCCGAGCGACGCCTCGGGAAATTAAGGCTCCTCGAGGCCCCACCACGCAAACAACGGTCAATGTCCATAGCCTGCGACGCCTCCCCACAGCGCCACGGGCCCCACACCAAAAGCTACGCATGCCTGACGAGAAGCAGCCGTCTCGGGGCCTATCGAGAGGCTTCGAGATCGATCGATCGATCTCGAAGCCTCTCGATAGGTGCGGAATTGGGCCGGCACGCGTGCCGCTCCGCAGGCAGAGCCCTCCGTGGCGATGCCCTTCGATGCCTCCCAAGCGGCCCCACAGGCAAGGACACACCTGCCTCTCGCCACGCAGGCGGAGCGACGCCTAGCGGCAGGCATCCGTCTCCGCACGCCCAACAACTGTCGGCACCTACGCACATGCAGCCCTCCAAGTCGGCCGGCAAATCCACAGCCCTCCAGGCCTCTCCACATCCACACGCAGCCACGCACACCGACAGCCGTCGGCGCCTACGCCTGTGTTGCCCGAGCGACGCCTCGGGAAATTAAGGCTCCTCGAGGCCCCACCACGCAAACAACGGTCAATGTCCATAGCCTGCGACGCCTCCCCACAGCGCCACGGGCCCCACACCAAAAGCTACGCATGCCTGACGAGAAGCAGCCGTTTCGGGGCCTATCGAGAGGCTTCGAGATCGATCGATCGATCTCGAAGCCTCTCGATAGGTGCGGAATTGGGCCGGCACGCGTGCCGCTCCGCAGGCAGAGCCCTCCGTGGCGATGCCCTTCGATGCCTCCCAAGCGGCCCCACAGGCAAAGACACACCTGCCTCTCGCCACGCAGGCGGAGCGACGCCTAGCGGCAGGCATCCGTCTCCGCACGCCCAACAACTATCGGCACCTACGCACATGCAGCCCTCCAAGTCGGCCGGCAAATCCACAGCCCTCCAGGCCTCTCCACATCCACACGCAGCCACGCACACCGACAGCCGTCGGCGCCTACGCCTGTGTTGCCCGAGCGACGCCTCGGGAAATTAAGGCTCCTCGAGGCCCCACCACGCAAACAACGGTCAATGTCCATAGCCTGCGACGCCTCCCCACAGCGCCACGGGCCCCACACCAAAAGCTACGCATGCCTGACGAGAAGCAGCCGTTTCGGGGCCTATCGAGAGGCTTCGAGATCGATCGATCGATCTCGAAGCCTCTCGATAGGTGCGGAATTGGGCCGGCACGCGTGCCGCTCCGCAGGCAGAGCCCTCCGTGGCGATGCCCTTCGATGCCTCCCAAGCGGCCCCACAGGCAAAGACACACCTGCCTCTCGCCACGCAGGCGGAGCGACGCCTAGCGGCAGGCATCCGTCTCCGCACGCCCAACAACTATCGGCACCTACGCACATGCAGCCCTCCAAGTCGGCCGGCAAATCCACAGCCCTCCAGGCCTCTCCACATCCACACGCAGCCACGCACACCGACAGCCGTCGGCGCCTACGCCTGTGTTGCCCGAGCGACGCCTCGGGAAATTAAGGCTCCTCGAGGCCCCACCACGCAAACAACGGTCAATGTCCATAGCCTGCGACGCCTCCCCACAGCGCCACGGGCCCCACACCAAAAGCTACGCATGCCTGACGAGAAGCAGCCGTCTCGGGGCCTATCGAGAGGCTTCGAGATCGATCGATCGATCTCGAAGCCTCTCGATAGGTGCGGAATTGGGCCGGCACGCGTGCCGCTCCGCAGGCAGAGCCCTCCGTGGCGATGCCCTTCGATGCCTCCCAAGCGGCCCCACAGGCAAAGACACACCTGCCTCTCGCCACGCAGGCGGAGCGACGCCTAGCGGCAGGCATCCGTCTCCGCACGCCCAACAACTATCGGCACCTACGCACATGCAGCCCTCCAAGTCGGCCGGCAAATCCACAGCCCTCCAGGCCTCTCCACATCCACACGCAGCCACGCACACCGACAGCCGTCGGCGCCTACGCCTGTGTTGCCCGAGCGACGCCTCGGGAAATTAAGGCTCCTCGAGGCCCCACCACGCAAACAACGGTCAATGTCCATAGCCTGCGACGCCTCCCCACAGCGCCACGGGCCCCACACCAAAAGCTACGCATGCCTGACGAGAAGCAGCCGTTTCGGGGCCTATCGAGAGGCTTCGAGATCGATCGATCGATCTCGAAGCCTCTCGATAGGTGCGGAATTGGGCCGGCACGCGTGCCGCTCCGCAGGCAGAGCCCTCCGTGGCGATGCCCTTCGATGCCTCCCAAGCGGCCCCACAGGCAAAGACACACCTGCCTCTCGCCACGCAGGCGGAGCGACGCCTAGCGGCAGGCATCCGTCTCCGCACGCCCAACAACTATCGGCACCTACGCACATGCAGCCCTCCAAGTCGGCCGGCAAATCCACAGCCCTCCAGGCCTCTCCACATCCACACGCAGCCACGCACACCGACAGCCGTCGGCGCCTACGCCTGTGTTGCCCGAGCGACGCCTCGGGAAATTAAGGCTCCTCGAGGCCCCACCACGCAAACAACGGTCAATGTCCATAGCCTGCGACGCCTCCCCACAGCGCCACGGGCCCCACACCAAAAGCTACGCATGCCTGACGAGAAGCAGCCGTTTCGGGGCCTATCGAGAGGCTTCGAGATCGATCGATCGATCTCGAAGCCTCTCGATAGGTGCGGAATTGGGCCGGCACGCGTGCCGCTCCGCAGGCAGAGCCCTCCGTGGCGATGCCCTTCGATGCCTCCCAAGCGGCCCCACAGGCAAGGACACACCTGCCTCTCGCCACGCAGGCGGAGCGACGCCTAGCGGCAGGCATCCGTCTCCGCACGCCCAACAACTGTCGGCACCTACGCACATGCAGCCCTCCAAGTCGGCCGGCAAATCCACAGCCCTCCAGGCCTCTCCACATCCACACGCAGCCACGCACACCGACAGCCGTCGGCGCCTACGCCTGTGTTGCCCGAGCGACGCCTCGGGAAATTAAGGCTCCTCGAGGCCCCACCACGCAAACAACGGTCAATGTCCATAGCCTGCGACGCCTCCCCACAGCGCCACGGGCCCCACACCAAAAGCTACGCATGCCTGACGAGAAGCAGCCGTCTCGGGGCCTATCGAGAGGCTTCGAGATCGATCGATCGATCTCGAAGCCTCTCGATAGGTGCGGAATTGGGCCGGCACGCGTGCCGCTCCGCAGGCAGAGCCCTCCGTGGCGATGCCCTTCGATGCCTCCCAAGCGGCCCCACAGGCAAAGACACACCTGCCTCTCGCCACGCAGGCGGAGCGACGCCTAGCGGCAGGCATCCGTCTCCGCACGCCCAACAACTATCGGCACCTACGCACATGCAGCCCTCCAAGTCGGCCGGCAAATCCACAGCCCTCCAGGCCTCTCCACATCCACACGCAGCCACGCACACCGACAGCCGTCGGCGCCTACGCCTGTGTTGCCCGAGCGACGCCTCGGGAAATTAAGGCTCCTCGAGGCCCCACCACGCAAACAACGGTCAATGTCCATAGCCTGCGACGCCTCCCCACAGCGCCACGGGCCCCACACCAAAAGCTACGCATGCCTGACGAGAAGCAGCCGTTTCGGGGCCTATCGAGAGGCTTCGAGATCGATCGATCGATCTCGAAGCCTCTCGATAGGTGCGGAATTGGGCCGGCACGCGTGCCGCTCCGCAGGCAGAGCCCTCCGTGGCGATGCCCTTCGATGCCTCCCAAGCGGCCCCACAGGCAAAGACACACCTGCCTCTCGCCACGCAGGCGGAGCGACGCCTAGCGGCAGGCATCCGTCTCCGCACGCCCAACAACTATCGGCACCTACGCACATGCAGCCCTCCAAGTCGGCCGGCAAATCCACAGCCCTCCAGGCCTCTCCACATCCACACGCAGCCACGCACACCGACAGCCGTCGGCGCCTACGCCTGTGTTGCCCGAGCGACGCCTCGGGAAATTAAGGCTCCTCGAGGCCCCACCACGCAAACAACGGTCAATGTCCATAGCCTGCGACGCCTCCCCACAGCGCCACGGGCCCCACACCAAAAGCTACGCATGCCTGACGAGAAGCAGCCGTTTCGGGGCCTATCGAGAGGCTTCGAGATCGATCGATCGATCTCGAAGCCTCTCGATAGGTGCGGAATTGGGCCGGCACGCGTGCCGCTCCGCAGGCAGAGCCCTCCGTGGCGATGCCCTTCGATGCCTCCCAAGCGGCCCCACAGGCAAGGACACACCTGCCTCTCGCCACGCAGGCGGAGCGACGCCTAGCGGCAGGCATCCGTCTCCGCACGCCCAACAACTGTCGGCACCTACGCACATGCAGCCCTCCAAGTCGGCCGGCAAATCCACAGCCCTCCAGGCCTCTCCACATCCACACGCAGCCACGCACACCGACAGCCGTCGGCGCCTACGCCTGTGTTGCCCGAGCGACGCCTCGGGAAATTAAGGCTCCTCGAGGCCCCACCACGCAAACAACGGTCAATGTCCATAGCCTGCGACGCCTCCCCACAGCGCCACGGGCCCCACACCAAAAGCTACGCATGCCTGACGAGAAGCAGCCGTCTCGGGGCCTATCGAGAGGCTTCGAGATCGATCGATCGATCTCGAAGCCTCTCGATAGGTGCGGAATTGGGCCGGCACGCGTGCCGCTCCGCAGGCAGAGCCCTCCGTGGCGATGCCCTTCGATGCCTCCCAAGCGGCCCCACAGGCAAAGACACACCTGCCTCTCGCCACGCAGGCGGAGCGACGCCTAGCGGCAGGCATCCGTCTCCGCACGCCCAACAACTATCGGCACCTACGCACATGCAGCCCTCCAAGTCGGCCGGCAAATCCACAGCCCTCCAGGCCTCTCCACATCCACACGCAGCCACGCACACCGACAGCCGTCGGCGCCTACGCCTGTGTTGCCCGAGCGACGCCTCGGGAAATTAAGGCTCCTCGAGGCCCCACCACGCAAACAACGGTCAATGTCCATAGCCTGCGACGCCTCCCCACAGCGCCACAGGCCCCACACCAAAAGCTACGCATGCCTGACGAGAAGCAGCCGTCTCGGGGCCTATCGAGAGGCTTCGAGATCGATCGATCGATCTCGAAGCCTCTCGATAGGTGCGGATTGGGCCGGCACGCGTGCCGCTCCGCAGGCAGAGCCCTCCGTGGCGATGCCCTTCGATGCCTCCCAAGCGGCCCCACAGGCAAAGACACACCTGCCTCTCGCCACGCAGGCGGAGCGACGCCTAGCGGCAGGCATCCGTCTCCGCACGCCCAACAACTATCGGCACCTACGCACATGCAGCCCTCCAAGTCGGCCGGCAAATCCACAGCCCTCCAGGCCTCTCCACATCCACACGCAGCCACGCACACCGACAGCCGTCGGCGCCTACGCCTGTGTTGCCCGAGCGACGCCTCGGGAAATTAAGGCTCCTCGAGGCCCCACCACGCAAACAACGGTCAATGTCCATAGCCTGCGACGCCTCCCCACAGCGCCACGGGCCCCACACCAAAAGCTACGCATGCCTGACGAGAAGCAGCCGTCTCGGGGCCTATCGAGAGGCTTCGAGATCGATCGATCGATCTCGAAGCCTCTCGATAGGTGCGGAATTGGGCCGGCACGCGTGCCGCTCCGCAGGCAGAGCCCTCCGTGGCGATGCCCTTCGATGCCTCCCAAGCGGCCCCACAGGCAAAGACACACCTGCCTCTCGCCACGCAGGCGGAGCGACGCCTAGCGGCAGGCATCCGTCTCCGCACGCCCAACAACTATCGGCACCTACGCACATGCAGCCCTCCAAGTCGGCCGGCAAATCCACAGCCCTCCAGGCCTCTCCACATCCACACGCAGCCACGCACACCGACAGCCGTCGGCGCCTACGCCTGTGTTGCCCGAGCGACGCCTCGGGAAATTAAGGCTCCTCGAGGCCCCACCACGCAAACAACGGTCAATGTCCATAGCCTGCGACGCCTCCCCACAGCGCCACGGGCCCCACACCAAAAGCTACGCATGCCTGACGAGAAGCAGCCGTTTCGGGGCCTATCGAGAGGCTTCGAGATCGATCGATCGATCTCGAAGCCTCTCGATAGGTGCGGAATTGGGCCAGCACGCGTGCCGCTCCGCAGGCAGAGCCCTCCGTGGCGATGCCCTTCGATGCCTCCCAAGCGGCCCCACAGGCAAGGACACACCTGCCTCTCGCCACGCAGGCGGAGCGACGCCTAGCGGCAGGCATCCGTCTCCGCACGCCCAACAACTGTCGGCACCTACGCACATGCAGCCCTCCAAGTCGGCCGGCAAATCCACAGCCCTCCAGGCCTCTCCACATCCACACGCAGCCACGCACTCCGACAGCCGTCGGCGCCTACGCCTGTGTTGCCCGAGCGACGCCTCGGGAAATTAAGGCTCCTCGAGGCCCCACCACGCAAACAACGGTCAATGTCCATAGCCTGCGACGCCTCCCCACAGCGCCACGGGCCCCACACCAAAAGCTACGCATGCCTGACGAGAAGCAGCCGTTTCGGGGCCTATCGAGAGGCTTCGAGATCGATCGATCGATCTCGAAGCCTCTCGATAGGTGCGGAATTGGGCCGGCACGCGTGCCGCTCCGCAGGCAGAGCCCTCCGTGGCGATGCCCTTCGATGCCGCCCAAGCGGCCCCACAGGCAAAGACACACCTGCCTCTCGCCACGCAGGCGGAGCGACGCCTAGCGGCAGGCATCCGTCTCCGCACGCCCAACAACTATCGGCACCTACGCACATGCAGCCCTCCAAGTCGGCCGGCAAATCCACAGCCCTCCAGGCCTCTCCACATCCACACGCAGCCACGCACACCGACAGCCGTCGGCGCCTACGCCTGTGTTGCCCGAGCGACGCCTCGGGAAATTAAGGCTCCTCGAGGCCCCACCACGCAAACAACGGTCAATGTCCATAGCCTGCGACGCCTCCCCACAGCGCCACGGGCCCCACACCAAAAGCTACGCATGCCTGACGAGAAGCAGCCGTTTCGGGGCCTATCGAGAGGCTTCGAGATCGATCGATCGATCTCGAAGCCTCTCGATAGGTGCGGAATTGGGCCGGCACGCGTGCCGCTCCGCAGGCAGAGCCCTCCGTGGCGATGCCCTTCGATGCCGCCCAAGCGGCCCCACAGGCAAAGACACACCTGCCTCTCGCCACGCAGGCGGAGCGACGCCTAGCGGCAGGCATCCGTCTCCGCACGCCCAACAACTATCGGCACCTACGCACATGCAGCCCTCCAAGTCGGCCGGCAAATCCACAGCCCTCCAGGCCTCTCCACATCCACACGCAGCCACGCACACCGACAGCCGTCGGCGCCTACGCCTGTGTTGCCCGAGCGACGCCTCGGGAAATTAAGGCTCCTCGAGGCCCCACCACGCAAACAACGGTCAATGTCCATAGCCTGCGACGCCTCCCCACAGCGCCACGGGCCCCACACCAAAAGCTACGCATGCCTGACGAGAAGCAGCCGTTTCGGGGCCTATCGAGAGGCTTCGAGATCGATCGATCGATCTCGAAGCCTCTCGATAGGTGCGGAATTGGGCCGGCACGCGTGCCGCTCCGCAGGCAGAGCCCTCCGTGGCGATGCCCTTCGATGCCGCCCAAGCGGCCCCACAGGCAAAGACACACCTGCCTCTCGCCACGCAGGCGGAGCGACGCCTAGCGGCAGGCATCCGTCTCCGCACGCCCAACAACTATCGGCACCTACGCACATGCAGCCCTCCAAGTCGGCCGGCAAATCCACAGCCCTCCAGGCCTCTCCACATCCACACGCAGCCACGCACACCGACAGCCGTCCGCGCCTACGCCTGTGTTGCCCGAGCGACGCCTCGGGAAATTAAGGCTCCTCGAGGCCCCACCACGCAAACAACGGTCAATGTCCATAGCCTGCGACGCCTCCCCACAGCGCCACGGGCCCCACACCAAAAGCTACGCATGCCTGACGAGAAGCAGCCGTTTCGGGGCCTATCGAGAGGCTTCGAGATCGATCGATCGATCTCGAAGCCTCTCGATAGGTGCGGAATTGGGCCGGCACGCGTGCCGCTCCGCAGGCAGAGCCCTCCGTGGCGATGCCCTTCGATGCCGCCCAAGCGGCCCCACAGGCAAAGACACACCTGCCTCTCGCCACGCAGGCGGAGCGACGCCTAGCGGCAGGCATCCGTCTCCGCACGCCCAACAACTATCGGCACCTACGCACATGCAGCCCTCCAAGTCGGCCGGCAAATCCACAGCCCTCCAGGCCTCTCCACATCCACACGCAGCCACGCACACCGACAGCCGTCCGCGCCTACGCCTGTGTTGCCCGAGCGACGCCTCGGGAAATTAAGGCTCCTCGAGGCCCCACCACGCAAACAACGGTCAATGTCCATAGCCTGCGACGCCTCCCCACAGCGCCACGGGCCCCACACCAAAAGCTACGCATGCCTGACGAGAAGCAGCCGTTTCGGGGCCTATCGAGAGGCTTCGAGATCGATCGATCGATCTCGAAGCCTCTCGATAGGTGCGGAATTGGGCCGGCACGCGTGCCGCTCCGCAGGCAGAGCCCTCCGTGGCGATGCCCTTCGATGCCGCCCAAGCGGCCCCACAGGCAAAGACACACCTGCCTCTCGCCACGCAGGCGGAGCGACGCCTAGCGGCAGGCATCCGTCTCCGCACGCCCAACAACTATCGGCACCTACGCACATGCAGCCCTCCAAGTCGGCCGGCAAATCCACAGCCCTCCAGGCCTCTCCACATCCACACGCAGCCACGCACACCGACAGCCGTCGGCGCCTACGCCTGTGTTGCCCGAGCGACGCCTCGGGAAATTAAGGCTCCTCGAGGCCCCACCACGCAAACAACGGTCAATGTCCATAGCCTGCGACGCCTCCCCACAGCGCCACGGGCCCCACACCAAAAGCTACGCATGCCTGACGAGAAGCAGCCGTTTCGGGGCCTATCGAGAGGCTTCGAGATCGATCGATCGATCTCGAAGCCTCTCGATAGGTGCGGAATTGGGCCGGCACGCGTGCCGCTCCGCAGGCAGAGCCCTCCGTGGCGATGCCCTTCGATGCCGCCCAAGCGGCCCCACAGGCAAAGACACACCTGCCTCTCGCCACGCAGGCGGAGCGACGCCTAGCGGCAGGCATCCGTCTCCGCACGCCCAACAACTATCGGCACCTACGCACATGCAGCCCTCCAAGTCGGCCGGCAAATCCACAGCCCTCCAGGCCTCTCCACATCCACACGCAGCCACGCACTCCGACAGCCGTCGGCGCCTACGCCTGTGTTGCCCGAGCGACGCCTCGGGAAATTAAGGCTCCTCGAGGCCCCACCACGCAAGCAACGGTCAATGTCCATAGCCTGCGACGCCTCCCCACAGCGCCACGGGCCCCACACCAAAAGCTACGCATGCCTGACGAGAAGCAGCCGTTTCGGGGCCTATCGAGAGGCTTCGAGATCGATCGATCGATCTCGAAGCCTCTCGATAGGTGCGGAATCGGGCCGGCACGCGTGCCGCTCCGCAGGCAGAGCCCTCCGTGGCGATGCCCTTCGATGCCGCCCAAGCGGCCCCACAGGCAAAGACACACCTGCCTCTCGCCACGCAGGCGGAGCGACGCCTAGCGGCAGGCATCCGTCTCCGCACGCCCAACAACTATCGGCACCTACGCACATGCAGCCCTCCAAGTCGGCCGGCAAATCCACAGCCCTCCAGGCCTCTCCACATCCACACGCAGCCACGCACTCCGACAGCCGTCGGCGCCTATGCCTGTGTTGCCCGAGCGACGCCTCGGGAAATTAAGGCTCCTCGAGGCCCCACCACGCAAACAACGGTCAATGTCCATAGCCTGCGACGCCTCCCCACAGCGCCACGGGCCCCACACCAAAAGCTACGCATGCCTGACGAGAAGCAGCCGTTTCGGGGCCTATCGAGAGGCTTCGAGATCGATCGATCGATCTCGAAGCCTCTCGATAGGTGCGGAATTGGGCCGGCACGCGTGCCGCTCCGCAGGCAGAGCCCTCCGTGGCGATGCCCTTCGATGCCGCCCAAGCGGCCCCACAGGCAAAGACACACCTGCCTCTCGCCACGCAGGCGGAGCAACGCCTAGCGGCAGGCATCCGTCTCCGCACGCCCAACAACTATCGGCACCTACGCACATGCAGCCCTCCAAGTCGGCCGGCAAATCCACAGCCCTCCAGGCCTCTCCACATCCACACGCAGCCACGCACTCCGACAGCCGTCGGCGCCTACGCCTGTGTTGCCCGAGCGACGCCTCGGGAAATTAAGGCTCCTCGAGGCCCCACCACGCAAACAACGGTCAATGTCCATAGCCTGCGACGCCTCCCCACAGCGCCACGGGCCCCACACCAAAAGCTACGCATGCCTGACGAGAAGCAGCCGTTTCGGGGCCTATCGAGAGGCTTCGAGATCGATCGATCGATCTCGAAGCCTCTCGATAGGTGCGGAATTGGGCCGGCACGCGTGCCGCTCCGCAGGCAGAGCCCTCCGTGGCGATGCCCTTCGATGCCGCCCAAGCGGCCCCACAGGCAAAGACACACCTGCCTCTCGCCACGCAGGCGGAGCGACGCCTAGCGGCAGGCATCCGTCTCCGCACGCCCAACAACTATCGGCACCTACGCACATGCAGCCCTCCAAGTCGGCCGGCAAATCCACAGCCCTCCAGGCCTCTCCACATCCACACGCAGCCACGCACACCGACAGCCGTCGGCGCCTACGCCTGTGTTGCCCGAGCGACGCCTCGGGAAATTAAGGCTCCTCGAGGCCCCACCACGCAAACAACGGTCAATGTCCATAGCCTGCGACGCCTCCCCACAGCGCCACGGGCCCCACACCAAAAGCTACGCATGCCTGACGAGAAGCAGCCGTTTCGGGGCCTATCGAGAGGCTTCGAGATCGATCGATCGATCTCGAAGCCTCTCGATAGGTGCGGAATTGGGCCGGCACGCGTGCCGCTCCGCAGGCAGAGCCCTCCGTGGCGATGCCCTTCGATGCCTCCCAAGCGGCCCCACAGGCAAAGACACACCTGCCTCTCGCCACGCAGGCGGAGCGACGCCTAGCGGCAGGCATCCGTCTCCGCACGCCCAACAACTATCGGCACCTACGCACATGCAGCCCTCCAAGTCGGCCGGCAAATCCACAGCCCTCCAGGCCTCTCCACATCCACACGCAGCCACGCACTCCGACAGCCGTCGGCGCCTACGCCTGTGTTGCCCGAGCGACGCCTCGGGAAATTAAGGCTCCTCGAGGCCCCACCACGCAAACAACGGTCAATGTCCATAGCCTGCGACGCCTCCCCACAGCGCCACGGGCCCCACACCAAAAGCTACGCATGCCTGACGAGAAGCAGCCGTTTCGGGGCCTATCGAGAGGCTTCGAGATCGATCGATCGATCTCGAAGCCTCTCGATAGGTGCGGAATTGGGCCGGCACGCGTGCCGCTCCGCAGGCAGAGCCCTCCGTGGCGATGCCCTTCGATGCCGCCCAAGCGGCCCCACAGGCAAAGACACACCTGCCTCTCGCCACGCAGGCGGAGCAACGCCTAGCGGCAGGCATCCGTCTCCGCACGCCCAACAACTATCGGCACCTACGCACATGCAGCCCTCCAAGTCGGCCGGCAAATCCACAGCCCTCCAGGCCTCTCCACATCCACACGCAGCCACGCACACCGACAGCCGTCGGCGCCTACGCCTGTGTTGCCCGAGCGACGCCTCGGGAAATTAAGGCTCCTCGAGGCCCCACCACGCAAACAACGGTCAATGTCCATAGCCTGCGACGCCTCCCCACAGCGCCACGGGCCCCACACCAAAAGCTACGCATGCCTGACGAGAAGCAGCCGTTTCGGGGCCTATCGAGAGGCTTCGAGATCGATCGATCGATCTCGAAGCCTCTCGATAGGTGCGGAATTGGGCCGGCACGCGTGCCGCTCCGCAGGCAGAGCCCTCCGTGGCGATGCCCTTCGATGCCGCCCAAGCGGCCCCACAGGCAAAGACACACCTGCCTCTCGCCACGCAGGCGGAGCGACGCCTAGCGGCAGGCATCCGTCTCCGCACGCCCAACAACTATCGGCACCTACGCACATGCAGCCCTCCAAGTCGGCCGGCAAATCCACAGCCCTCCAGGCCTCTCCACATCCACACGCAGCCACGCACTCCGACAGCCGTCGGCGCCTACGCCTGTGTTGCCCGAGCGACGCCTCGGGAAATTAAGGCTCCTCGAGGCCCCACCACGCAAACAACGGTCAATGTCCATAGCCTGCGACGCCTCCCCACAGCGCCACGGGCCCCACACCAAAAGCTACGCATGCCTGACGAGAAGCAGCCGTTTCGGGGCCTATCGAGAGGCTTCGAGATCGATCGATCGATCTCGAAGCCTCTCGATAGGTGCGGAATTGGGCCGGCACGCGTGCCGCTCCGCAGGCAGAGCCCTCCGTGGCGATGCCCTTCGATGCCGCCCAAGCGGCCCCACAGGCAAAGACACACCTGCCTCTCGCCACGCAGGCGGAGCAACGCCTAGCGGCAGGCATCCGTCTCCGCACGCCCAACAACTATCGGCACCTACGCACATGCAGCCCTCCAAGTCGGCCGGCAAATCCACAGCCCTCCAGGCCTCTCCACATCCACACGCAGCCACGCACACCGACAGCCGTCGGCGCCTACGCCTGTGTTGCCCGAGCAACGCCTCGGGAAATTAAGGCTCCTCGAGGCCCCACCACGCAAACAACGGTCAATGTCCATAGCCTGCGACGCCTCCCCACAGCGCCACGGGCCCCACACCAAAAGCTACGCATGCCTGACGAGAAGCAGCCGTTTCGGGGCCTATCGAGAGGCTTCGAGATCGATCGATCGATCTCGAAGCCTCTCGATAGGTGCGGAATTGGGCCGGCACGCGTGCCGCTCCGCAGGCAGAGCCCTCCGTGGCGATGCCCTTCGATGCCTCCCAAGCGGCCCCACAGGCAAAGACACACCTGCCTCTCGCCACGCAGGCGGAGCGACGCCTAGCGGCAGGCATCCGTCTCCGCACGCCCAACAACTATCGGCACCTACGCACATGCAGCCCTCCAAGTCGGCCGGCAAATCCACAGCCCTCCAGGCCTCTCCACATCCACACGCAGCCACGCACACCGACAGCCGTCGGCGCCTACGCCTGTGTTGCCCGAGCGACGCCTCGGGAAATTAAGGCTCCTCGAGGCCCCACCACGCAAACAACGGTCAATGTCCATAGCCTGCGACGCCTCCCCACAGCGCCACGGGCCCCACACCAAAAGCTACGCATGCCTGACGAGAAGCAGCCGTTTCGGGGCCTATCGAGAGGCTTCGAGATCGATCGATCGATCTCGAAGCCTCTCGATAGGTGCGGAATTGGGCCGGCACGCGTGCCGCTCCGCAGGCAGAGCCCTCCGTGGCGATGCCCTTCGATGCCTCCCAAGCGGCCCCACAGGCAAAGACACACCTGCCTCTCGCCACGCAGGCGGAGCGACGCCTAGCGGCAGGCATCCGTCTCCGCACGCCCAACAACTATCGGCACCTACGCACATGCAGCCCTCCAAGTCGGCCGGCAAATCCACAGCCCTCCAGGCCTCTCCACATCCACACGCAGCCACGCACTCCGACAGCCGTCGGCGCCTACGCCTGTGTTGCCCGAGCGACGCCTCGGGAAATTAAGGCTCCTCGAGGCCCCACCACGCAAACAACGGTCAATGTCCATAGCCTGCGACGCCTCCCCACAGCGCCACGGGCCCCACACCAAAAGCTACGCATGCCTGACGAGAAGCAGCCGTTTCGGGGCCTATCGAGAGGCTTCGAGATCGATCGATCGATCTCGAAGCCTCTCGATAGGTGCGGAATTGGGCCGGCACGCGTGCCGCTCCGCAGGCAGAGCCCTCCGTGGCGATGCCCTTCGATGCCTCCCAAGCGGCCCCACAGGCAAAGACACACCTGCCTCTCGCCACGCAGGCGGAGCGACGCCTAGCGGCAGGCATCCGTCTCCGCACGCCCAACAACTATCGGCACCTACGCACATGCAGCCCTCCAAGTCGGCCGGCAAATCCACAGCCCTCCAGGCCTCTCCACATCCACACGCAGCCACGCACACCGACAGCCGTCGGCGCCTACGCCTGTGTTGCCCGAGCGACGCCTCGGGAAATTAAGGCTCCTCGAGGCCCCACCACGCAAACAACGGTCAATGTCCATAGCCTGCGACGCCTCCCCACAGCGCCACGGGCCCCACACCAAAAGCTACGCATGCCTGACGAGAAGCAGCCGTTTCGGGGCCTATCGAGAGGCTTCGAGATCGATCGATCGATCTCGAAGCCTCTCGATAGGTGCGGAATTGGGCCGGCACGCGTGCCGCTCCGCAGGCAGAGCCCTCCGTGGCGATGCCCTTCGATGCCGCCCAAGCGGCCCCACAGGCAAAGACACACCTGCCTCTCGCCACGCAGGCGGAGCGACGCCTAGCGGCAGGCATCCGTCTCCGCACGCCCAACAACTATCGGCACCTACGCACATGCAGCCCTCCAAGTCGGCCGGCAAATCCACAGCCCTCCAGGCCTCTCCACATCCACACGCAGCCACGCACACCGACAGCCGTCGGCGCCTACGCCTGTGTTGCCCGAGCGACGCCTCGGGAAATTAAGGCTCCTCGAGGCCCCACCACGCAAACAACGGTCAATGTCCATAGCCTGCGACGCCTCCCCACAGCGCCACGGGCCCCACACCAAAAGCTACGCATGCCTGACGAGAAGCAGCCGTTTCGGGGCCTATCGAGAGGCTTCGAGATCGATCGATCGATCTCGAAGCCTCTCGATAGGTGCGGAATTGGGCCGGCACGCGTGCCGCTCCGCAGGCAGAGCCCTCCGTGGCGATGCCCTTCGATGCCGCCCAAGCGGCCCCACAGGCAAAGACACACCTGCCTCTCGCCACGCAGGCGGAGCGACGCCTAGCGGCAGGCATCCGTCTCCGCACGCCCAACAACTATCGGCACCTACGCACATGCAGCCCTCCAAGTCGGCCGGCAAATCCACAGCCCTCCAGGCCTCTCCACATCCACACGCAGCCACGCACACCGACAGCCGTCGGCGCCTACGCCTGTGTTGCCCGAGCGACGCCTCGGGAAATTAAGGCTCCTCGAGGCCCCACCACGCAAACAACGGTCAATGTCCATAGCCTGCGACGCCTCCCCACAGCGCCACGGGCCCCACACCAAAAGCTACGCATGCCTGACGAGAAGCAGCCGTTTCGGGGCCTATCGAGAGGCTTCGAGATCGATCGATCGATCTCGAAGCCTCTCGATAGGTGCGGAATTGGGCCGGCACGCGTGCCGCTCCGCAGGCAGAGCCCTCCGTGGCGATGCCCTTCGATGCCGCCCAAGCGGCCCCACAGGCAAAGACACACCTGCCTCTCGCCACGCAGGCGGAGCGACGCCTAGCGGCAGGCATCCGTCTCCGCACGCCCAACAACTATCGGCACCTACGCACATGCAGCCCTCCAAGTCGGCCGGCAAATCCACAGCCCTCCAGGCCTCTCCACATCCACACGCAGCCACGCACACCGACAGCCGTCGGCGCCTACGCCTGTGTTGCCCGAGGGACGCCTCGGGAAACTAAGGCTCCTCGAGGCCCCACCACGCAAACAACGGTCAATGTCCATAGCCTGCGACGCCTCCCCACAGCGCCACGGGCCCCACACCAAAAGCTACGCATGCCTGACGAGAAGCAGCCGTTTCGGGGCCTATCGAGAGGCTTCGAGATCGATCGATCGATCTCGAAGCCTCTCGATAGGTGCGGAATTGGGCCGGCACGCGTGCCGCTCCGCAGGCAGAGCCCTCCGTGGCGATGCCCTTCGATGCCTCCCAAGCGGCCCCACAGGCAAAGACACACCTGCCTCTCGCCACGCAGGCGGAGCGACGCCTAGCGGCAGGCATCCGTCTCCGCACGCCCAACAACTATCGGCACCTACGCACATGCAGCCCTCCAAGTCGGCCGGCAAATCCACAGCCCTCCAGGCCTCTCCACATCCACACGCAGCCACGCACTCCGACAGCCGTCGGCGCCTACGCCTGTGTTGCCCGAGCGACGCCTCGGGAAATTAAGGCTCCTCGAGGCCCCACCACGCAAACAACGGTCAATGTCCATAGCCTGCGACGCCTCCCCACAGCGCCACGGGCCCCACACCAAAAGCTACGCATGCCTGACGAGAAGCAGCCGTTTCGGGGCCTATCGAGAGGCTTCGAGATCGATCGATCGATCTCGAAGCCTCTCGATAGGTGCGGAATTGGGCCGGCACGCGTGCCGCTCCGCAGGCAGAGCCCTCCGTGGCGATGCCCTTCGATGCCTCCCAAGCTGCCCCACAGGCAAAGACACACCTGCCTCTCGCCACGCAGGCGGAGCGACGCCTAGCGGCAGGCATCCGTCTCCGCACGCCCAACAACTATCGGCACCTACGCACATGCAGCCCTCCAAGTCGGCCGGCAAATCCACAGCCCTCCAGGCCTCTCCACATCCACACGCAGCCACGCACTCCGACAGCCGTCGGCGCCTACGCCTGTGTTGCCCGAGCGACGCCTCGGGAAATTAAGGCTCCTCGAGGCCCCACCACGCAAACAACGGTCAATGTCCATAGCCTGCGACGCCTCCCCACAGCGCCACGGGCCCCACACCAAAAGCTACGCATGCCTGACGAGAAGCAGCCGTTTCGGGGCCTATCGAGAGGCTTCGAGATCGATCGATCGATCTCGAAGCCTCTCGATAGGTGCGGAATTGGGCCGGCACGCGTGCCGCTCCGCAGGCAGAGCCCTCCGTGGCGATGCCCTTCGATGCCTCCCAAGCGGCCCCACAGGCAAAGACACACCTGCCTCTCGCCACGCAGGCGGAGCGACGCCTAGCGGCAGGCATCCGTCTCCGCACGCCCAACAACTATCGGCACCTACGCACATGCAGCCCTCCAAGTCGGCCGGCAAATCCACAGCCCTCCAGGCCTCTCCACATCCACACGCAGCCACGCACACCGACAGCCGTCGGCGCCTACGCCTGTGTTGCCCGAGCGACGCCTCGGGAAATTAAGGCTCCTCGAGGCCCCACCACGCAAACAACGGTCAATGTCCATAGCCTGCGACGCCTCCCCACAGCGCCACGGGCCCCACACCAAAAGCTACGCATGCCTGACGAGAAGCAGCCGTTTCGGGGCCTATCGAGAGGCTTCGAGATCGATCGATCGATCTCGAAGCCTCTCGATAGGTGCGGAATTGGGCCGGCACGCGTGCCGCTCCGCAGGCAGAGCCCTCCGTGGCGATGCCCTTCGATGCCGCCCAAGCGGCCCCACAGGCAAAGACACACCTGCCTCTCGCCACGCAGGCGGAGCGACGCCTAGCGGCAGGCATCCGTCTCCGCACGCCCAACAACTATCGGCACCTACGCACATGCAGCCCTCCAAGTCGGCCGGCAAATCCACAGCCCTCCAGGCCTCTCCACATCCACACGCAGCCACGCACACCGACAGCCGTCGGCGCCTACGCCTGTGTTGCCCGAGCGACGCCTCGGGAAACTAAGGCTCCTCGAGGCCCCACCACGCAAACAACGGTCAATGTCCATAGCCTGCGACGCCTCCCCACAGCGCCACGGGCCCCACACCAAAAGCTACGCATGCCTGACGAGAAGCAGCCGTTTCGGGGCCTATCGAGAGGCTTCGAGATCGATCGATCGATCTCGAAGCCTCTCGATAGGTGCGGAATTGGGCCGGCACGCGTGCCGCTCCGCAGGCAGAGCCCTCCGTGGCGATGCCCTTCGATGCCGCCCAAGCGGCCCCACAGGCAAAGACACACCTGCCTCTCGCCACGCAGGCGGAGCGACGCCTAGCGGCAGGCATCCGTCTCCGCACGCCCAACAACTATCGGCACCTACGCACATGCAGCCCTCCAAGTCGGCCGGCAAATCCACAGCCCTCCAGGCCTCTCCACATCCACACGCAGCCACGCACACCGACAGCCGTCGGCGCCTACGCCTGTGTTGCCCGAGCGACGCCTCGGGAAATTAAGGCTCCTCGAGGCCCCACCACGCAAACAACGGTCAATGTCCATAGCCTGCGACGCCTCCCCACAGCGCCACGGGCCCCACACCAAAAGCTACGCATGCCTGACGAGAAGCAGCCGTTTCGGGGCCTATCGAGAGGCTTCGAGATCGATCGATCGATCTCGAAGCCTCTCGATAGGTGCGGAATTGGGCCGGCACGCGTGCCGCTCCGCAGGCAGAGCCCTCCGTGGCGATGCCCTTCGATGCCGCCCAAGCGGCCCCACAGGCAAAGACACACCTGCCTCTCGCCACGCAGGCGGAGCGACGCCTAGCGGCAGGCATCCGTCTCGGCACGCCCAACAACTATCGGCACCTACGCACATGCAGCCCTCCAAGTCGGCCGGCAAATCCACAGCCCTCCAGGCCTCTCCACATCCACACGCAGCCACGCACACCGACAGCCGTCGGCGCCTACGCCTGTGTTGCCCGAGCGACGCCTCGGGAAACTAAGGCTCCTCGAGGCCCCACCACGCTCGGCGCCTACGCCTGTGTTGCCCGAGCGACGCCTCGGGAAACTAAGGCTCCTCGAGGCCCCACCACGCAAACAACGGTCAATGTCCATAGCCTGCGACGCCTCCCCACAGCGCCACGGGCCCCACACCAAAAGCTACGCATGCCTGACGAGAAGCAGCCGTTTCGGGGCCTATCGAGAGGCTTCGAGATCGATCGATCGATCTCGAAGCCTCTCGATAGGTGCGGAATTGGGCCGGCACGCGTGCCGCTCCGCAGGCAGAGCCCTCCGTGGCGATGCCCTTCGATGCCGCCCAAGCGGCCCCACAGGCAAAGACACACCTGCCTCTCGCCACGCAGGCGGAGCGACGCCTAGCGGCAGGCATCCGTCTCCGCACGCCCAACAACTATCGGCACCTACGCACATGCAGCCCTCCAAGTCGGCCGGCAAATCCACAGCCCTCCAGGCCTCTCCACATCCACACGCAGCCACGCACTCCGACAGCCGTCGGCGCCTACGCCTGTGTTGCCCGAGCGACGCCTCGGGAAATTAAGGCTCCTCGAGGCCCCACCACGCAAACAACGGTCAATGTCCATAGCCTGCGACGCCTCCCCACAGCGCCACGGGCCCCACACCAAAAGCTACGCATGCCTGACGAGAAGCAGCCGTTTCGGGGCCTATCGAGAGGCTTCGAGATCAATCGATCGATCTCGAAGCCTCTCGATAGGTGCGGAATTGGGCCGGCACGCGTGCCGCTCCGCAGGCAGAGCCCTCCGTGGCGATGCCCTTCGATGCCGCCCAAGCGGCCCCACAGGCAAAGACACACCTGCCTCTCGCCACGCAGGCGGAGCGACGCCTAGCGGCAGGCATCCGTCTCCGCACGCCCAACAACTATCGGCACCTACGCACATGCAGCCCTCCAAGTCGGCCGGCAAATCCACAGCCCTCCAGGCCTCTCCACATCCACACGCAGCCACGCACACCGACAGCCGTCGGCGCCTACGCCTGTGTTGCCCGAGCGACGCCTCGGGAAACTAAGGCTCCTCGAGGCCCCACCACGCAAACAACGGTCAATGTCCATAGCCTGCGACGCCTCCCCACAGCGCCACGGGCCCCACACCAAAAGCTACGCATGCCTGACGAGAAGCAGCCGTTTCGGGGCCTATCGAGAGGCTTCGAGATCGATCGATCGATCTCGAAGCCTCTCGATAGGTGCGGAATTGGGCCGGCACGCGTGCCGCTCCGCAGGCAGAGCCCTCCGTGGCGATGCCCTTCGATGCCGCCCAAGCGGCCCCACAGGCAAAGACACACCTGCCTCTCGCCACGCAGGCGGAGCGACGCCTAGCGGCAGGCATCCGTCTCCGCACGCCCAACAACTATCGGCACCTACGCACATGCAGCCCTCCAAGTCGGCCGGCAAATCCACAGCCCTCCAGGCCTCTCCACATCCACACGCAGCCACGCACACCGACAGCCGTCGGCGCCTACGCCTGTGTTGCCCGAGCGACGCCTCGGGAAATTAAGGCTCCTCGAGGCCCCACCACGCAAACAACGGTCAATGTCCATAGCCTGCGACGCCTCCCCACAGCGCCACGGGCCCCACACCAAAAGCTACGCATGCCTGACGAGAAGCAGCCGTTTCGGGGCCTATCGAGAGGCTTCGAGATCGATCGATCGATCTCGAAGCCTCTCGATAGGTGCGGAATTGGGCCGGCACGCGTGCCGCTCCGCAGGCAGAGCCCTCCGTGGCGATGCCCTTCGATGCCGCCCAAGCGGCCCCACAGGCAAAGACACACCTGCCTCTCGCCACGCAGGCGGAGCGACGCCTAGCGGCAGGCATCCGTCTCCGCACGCCCAACAACTATCGGCACCTACGCACATGCAGCCCTCCAAGTCGGCCGGCAAATCCACAGCCCTCCAGGCCTCTCCACATCCACACGCAGCCACGCACACCGACAGCCGTCGGCGCCTACGCCTGTGTTGCCCGAGCGACGCCTCGGGAAACTAAGGCTCCTCGAGGCCCCACCACGCTCGGCGCCTACGCCTGTGTTGCCCGAGCGACGGCTCGGGAAACTAAGGCTCCTCGAGGCCCCACCACGCAAACAACGGTCAATGTCCATAGCCTGCGACGCCTCCCCACAGCGCCACGGGCCCCACACCAAAAGCTACGCATGCCTGACGAGAAGCAGCCGTTTCGGGGCCTATCGAGAGGCTTCGAGATCGATCGATCGATCTCGAAGCCTCTCGATAGGTGCGGAATTGGGCCGGCACGCGTGCCGCTCCGCAGGCAGAGCCCTCCGTGGCGATGCCCTTCGATGCCGCCCAAGCGGCCCCACAGGCAAAGACACACCTGCCTCTCGCCACGCAGGCGGAGCGACGCCTAGCGGCAGGCATCCGTCTCCGCACGCCCAACAACTATCGGCACCTACGCACATGCAGCCCTCCAAGTCGGCCGGCAAATCCACAGCCCTCCAGGCCTCTCCACATCCACACGCAGCCACGCACACCGACAGCCGTCGGCGCCTACGCCTGTGTTGCCCGAGCGACGCCTCGGGAAATTAAGGCTCCTCGAGGCCCCACCACGCAAACAACGGTCAATGTCCATAGCCTGCGACGCCTCCCCACAGCGCCACGGGCCCCACACCAAAAGCTACGCATGCCTGACGAGAAGCAGCCGTTTCGGGGCCTATCGAGAGGCTTCGAGATCGATCGATCGATCTCGAAGCCTCTCGATAGGTGCGGAATTGGGCCGGCACGCGTGCCGCTCCGCAGGCAGAGCCCTCCGTGGCGATGCCCTTCGATGCCGCCCAAGCGGCCCCACAGGCAAAGACACACCTGCCTCTCGCCACGCAGGCGGAGCGACGCCTAGCGGCAGGCATCCGTCTCCGCACGCCCAACAACTATCGGCACCTACGCACATGCAGCCCTCCAAGTCGGCCGGCAAATCCACAGCCCTCCAGGCCTCTCCACATCCACACGCAGCCACGCACTCCGACAGCCGTCGGCGCCTACGCCTGTGTTGCCCGAGCGACGCCTCGGGAAATTAAGGCTCCTCGAGGCCCCACCACGCAAACAACGGTCAATGTCCATAGCCTGCGACGCCTCCCCACAGCGCCACGGGCCCCACACCAAAAGCTACGCATGCCTGACGAGAAGCAGCCGTTTCGGGGCCTATCGAGAGGCTTCGAGATCGATCGATCGATCTCGAAGCCTCTCGATAGGTGCGGAATTGGGCCGGCACGCGTGCCGCTCCGCAGGCAGAGCCCTCCGTGGCGATGCCCTTCGATGCCTCCCAAGCGGCCCCACAGGCAAAGACACACCTGCCTCTCGCCACGCAGGCGGAGCGACGCCTAGCGGCAGGCATCCGTCTCCGCACGCCCAACAACTATCGGCACCTACGCACATGCAGCCCTCCAAGTCGGCCGGCAAATCCACAGCCCTCCAGGCCTCTCCACATCCACACGCAGCCACGCACACCGACAGCCGTCGGCGCCTACGCCTGTGTTGCCCGAGCGACGCCTCGGGAAATTAAGGCTCCTCGAGGCCCCACCACGCAAACAACGGTCAATGTCCATAGCCTGCGACGCCTCCCCACAGCGCCACGGGCCCCACACCAAAAGCTACGCATGCCTGACGAGAAGCAGCCGTTTCGGGGCCTATCGAGAGGCTTCGAGATCGATCGATCGATCTCGAAGCCTCTCGATAGGTGCGGAATTGGGCCGGCACGCGTGCCGCTCCGCAGGCAGAGCCCTCCGTGGCGATGCCCTTCGATGCCGCCCAAGCGGCCCCACAGGCAAAGACACACCTGCCTCTCGCCACGCAGGCGGAGCGACGCCTAGCGGCAGGCATCCGTCTCCGCACGCCCAACAACTATCGGCACCTACGCACATGCAGCCCTCCAAGTCGGCCGGCAAATCCACAGCCCTCCAGGCCTCTCCACATCCACACGCAGCCACGCACACCGACAGCCGTCGGCGCCTACGCCTGTGTTGCCCGAGCGACGCCTCGGGAAATTAAGGCTCCTCGAGGCCCCACCACGCAAACAACGGTCAATGTCCATAGCCTGCGACGCCTCCCCACAGCGCCACGGGCCCCACACCAAAAGCTACGCATGCCTGACGAGAAGCAGCCGTTTCGGGGCCTATCGAGAGGCTTCGAGATCGATCGATCGATCTCGAAGCCTCTCGATAGGTGCGGAATTGGGCCGGCACGCGTGCCGCTCCGCAGGCAGAGCCCTCCGTGGCGATGCCCTTCGATGCCGCCCAAGCGGCCCCACAGGCAAAGACACACCTGCCTCTCGCCACGCAGGCGGAGCGACGCCTAGCGGCAGGCATCCGTCTCCGCACGCCCAACAACTATCGGCACCTACGCACATGCAGCCCTCCAAGTCGGCCGGCAAATCCACAGCCCTCCAGGCCTCTCCACATCCACACGCAGCCACGCACACCGACAGCCGTCGGCGCCTACGCCTGTGTTGCCCGAGCGACGCCTCGGGAAATTAAGGCTCCTCGAGGCCCCACCACGCAAACAACGGTCAATGTCCATAGCCTGCGACGCCTCCCCACAGCGCCACGGGCCCCACACCAAAAGCTACGCATGCCTGACGAGAAGCAGCCGTTTCGGGGCCTATCGAGAGGCTTCGAGATCGATCGATCGATCTCGAAGCCTCTCGATAGGTGCGGAATTGGGCCGGCACGCGTGCCGCTCCGCAGGCAGAGCCCTCCGTGGCGATGCCCTTCGATGCCGCCCAAGCGGCCCCACAGGCAAAGACACACCTGCCTCTCGCCACGCAGGCGGAGCGACGCCTAGCGGCAGGCATCCGTCTCCGCACGCCCAACAACTATCGGCACCTATGCACATGCAGCCCTCCAAGTCGGCCGGCAAATCCACAGCCCTCCAGGCCTCTCCACATCCACACGCAGCCACGCACTCCGACAGCCGTCGGCGCCTACGCCTGTGTTGCCCGAGCGACGCCTCGGGAAATTAAGGCTCCTCGAGGCCCCACCACGCAAACAACGGTCAATGTCCATAGCCTGCGACGCCTCCCCACAGCGCCACGGGCCCCACACCAAAAGCTACGCATGCCTGACGAGAAGCAGCCGTTTCGGGGCCTATCGAGAGGCTTCGAGATCGATCGATCGATCTCGAAGCCTCTCGATAGGTGCGGAATTGGGCCGGCACGCGTGCCGCTCCGCAGGCAGAGCCCTCCGTGGCGATGCCCTTCGATGCCTCCCAAGCGGCCCCACAGGCAAAGACACACCTGCCTCTCGCCACGCAGGCGGAGCGACGCCTAGCGGCAGGCATCCGTCTCCGCACGCCCAACAACTATCGGCACCTACGCACATGCAGCCCTCCAAGTCGGCCGGCAAATCCACAGCCCTCCAGGCCTCTCCACATCCACACGCAGCCACGCACTCCGACAGCCGTCGGCGCCTACGCCTGTGTTGCCCGAGCGACGCCTCGGAAATTAAGCTCCTCGAGGCCCCACCACGCAAACAACGGTCAATGTCCATAGCCTGCGACGCTCCCCACAGCGCCACGGGCCCCACAACCAAAAGCTACGCATGCCTGACGAGAAGCAGCCGTTTCGGGGCCTATCGAGAGGCTTCGAGATCGATCGATCGATCTCGAAGCCTCTCGATAGGTGCGGAATTGGGCCGGCACGCGTGCCGCTCCGCAGGCAGAGCCCTCCGTGGCGATGCCCTTCGATGCCGCCCAAGCGCCCCACAGGCAAAGACACACCTGCCTCTCGCCACGCAGGCGGAGCGACGCCTAGCGGCAGGCATCCGTCTCCGCACGCCCAACAACTACGGCACCTACGCACATGCAGCCCTCAAGTCGGCCGCAAATCCACAGCCCTCCAGGCCTCTCCACATCCACACGCAGCCACGCACACTGACAGCCGTCGGCGCCTACGCCTGTGTTGCCCGAGCGACGCCTCGGGAAATTAAGGCTCCTCGAGGCCCCACCACGCAACAACGGTCAATGTCCATAGCCTGCGACGCCTCCCCACAGCGCCACGGGCCCCACACCAAAAGCTACGCATGCCTGACGAGAAGCAGCCGTTTCGGGGCCTATCGAGAGGCTTCGAGATCGATCGATCGATCTCGAAGCCTCTCGATAGGTGCGGAATTGGGCCGGCACGCGTGCCGCTCCGCAGGCAGAGCCCTCCGTGGCGATGCCCTTCGATGCCGCCCAAGCGGCCCCACAGGCAAAGACACACCTGCCTCTCGCCACGCAGGCGGAGCGACGCCTAGCGGCAGGCATCCGTCTCCGCACGCCCAACAACTATCGGCACCTACGCACATGCAGCCTCCAAGTCGGCCGGCAAATCCACAGCCCTCCAGGCCTCTCCACATCCACACGCAGCCACGCACACCGACAGCCGTCGGCGCCTACGCCTGTGTTGCCCGAGCGACGCCTCGGAAACTAAGGCTCCTCGAGGCCCCACCACGCAAACAACGGTCAATGTCCATAGCCTGCGACGCCTCCCCACAGCGCCACGGGCCCCACACCAAAAGCTACGCATGCCTGACGAGAAGCAGCCGTTTCGGGCCTATCGAGAGGCTTCGAGATCGATCGATCGATCTCGAAGCCTCTCGATAGGTGCGGAATTGGGCCGGCACGCGTGCCGCTCCGCAGGCAGAGCCCTCCGTGGCGATGCCCTTCGATGCCTCCCAAGCGGCCCCACAGGCAAAGACACACCTGCCTCTCGCCACGCAGGCGGAGCGACGCCTAGCGGCAGGCATCCGTCTCCGCACGCCCAACAACTATCGGCACCTACGCACATGCAGCCCTCCAAGTCGGCCGGCAAATCCACAGCCCTCCAGGCCTCTCCACATCCACACGCAGCCACGCACACCGACAGCCGTCGGCGCCTACGCCTGTGTTGCCCGAGCGACGCCTCGGGAAATTAAGGCTCCTCGAGGCCCCACACGCAAACAACGGTCAATGTCCATAGCCTGCGACGCCTCCCCACAGCGCCACGGGCCCCACACCAAAAGCTACGCATGCCTGACGAGAAGCAGCCGTTTCGGGGCCTATCGAGAGGCTTCGAGATCGATCGAATCGATCTCGAAGCTCTCGATAGGTGCGGAATTGGGCCGGCACGCGTGCCGCTCCGCAGGCAGAGCCCTCCGTGGCGATGCCCTTCGATGCCGCCCAAGCGGCCCACAGGCAAGGACACACCTGCCTCTCACCACGCAGGCGGAGCGAACGCCTAGCGGCAGGCATCCGTCTCCGCACGCCCAACAACTATCGGCACCTACGCACATGCAGCCCTCCAAGTCGGCCGGCAAATCCACAGCCCTCCAGGCCTCTCCACATCCACACGCAGCCACGCACACCGACAGCCGTCGGCGCCTACGCCTGTGTTGCCCGAGCGACGCCTCGGGAAATTAAGGCTCCTCGAGGCCCCACCACGCAAACAACGGTCAATGTCCATAGCCTGCGACGCCTCCCACAGCGCCACGGGCCCCACACCAAAAGCTACGCATGCCTGACGAGAAGCAGCCGTTTCGGGGCCTATCGAGAGGCTTCGAGATCGATCGATCGATCTCGAAGCCTCTCGATAGGTGCGGAATTGGGCCGGCACGCGTGCCGCTCCGCAGGCAGAGCCCTCCGTGGCGATGCCCTTCGATGCCGCCCAAGCGGCCCCACAGGCAAAGACACACCTGCCTCTCGCCACGCAGGCGGAGCGACGCCTAGCGGGCAGGCATCCGTCTCCGCACGCCAACAACTATCGGCACCTACGCACATGCAGCCCTCCAAGTCGGCCGCAAATCCACAGCCCTCCAGGCCTCTCCACATCCACACGCAGCCACGCACACCGACAGCCGTCGGCGCCTACGCCTGTGTTGCCCGAGCGACGCCTCGGGAAACTAAGGCTCCTCGAGGCCCCACCACGCAAAACAACGGTCAATGTCCATAGCCTGCGACGCCTCCCCACAGCGCCACGGGCCCACACCAAAAGCTACGCATGCCTGACGAGAAGCAGCCGTTTCGGGGCCTATCGAGAGGCTTCGAGATCGATCGATCGATCTCGAAGCCTCTCGATAGGTGCGGAATTGGGCCGGCACGCGTGCCGCTCGCAGCAGAGCCCTCCGTGGCGATGCCTTCGATGCCGCCCAAGCGGCCCCACAGGCAAAGACACACCTGCCTCTCGCCACGCAGGCGCAGCGACGCCTAGCGGCAGCATCCGTCTCCGCACGCCCAACAACTATCGGGCACCTACGCACATGCAGCCCTCCAAGTCGCGCAAATCCACAGCCTCCAGGCCTCCTCCACATCCACCACGCAGCCACGCACACCGACAGCCGTCGGCGCCTACGCCTGTGTTGCCCGAGCGACGCCTCGGGAAATTAAGGCTCCTCGAGGCCCCACCACGCAAACAACGGTCAATGTCCATAGCCTGCGACGCCTCCCCACAGCGCCACGGGCCCACACCAAAAGCTACGCATGCCTGACGAGAAGCAGCCGTTTCGGGGCCTATCGAGAGGCTTCGAGATCGATCGATCGATCTCGAAGCCTCTCGATAGGTGCGGAATTGGGCCGGCACGCGTGCCGCTCCGCAGGCAGAGCCCCCGTGGCGATGCCCTTCGATGCCGCCCAAGCGGCCCCACAGGCAAAGACACACCTGCCTCTCGCCACGCAGGCGGAGCGACGCCTAGCGGCAGGCATCCGTCTCCGCACGCCCACAACTATCGGCACCTACGCACATGCAGCCCTCCAAGTCGGGCCGGCAAATCCACAGCCCTCCAGGCCTCTCCACATCCACACGCAGCCACGCACACCGACAGCCGTCGGCGCCTACGCCTGTGTTGCCCGAGCGACGCCTCGGGAAATTAAGGCTCCTCGAGGCCCCACCACGCAAACAACGGTCAATGTCATAGCCTGCGACGCCTCCCCACAGCGCCACGGGCCCCACACCAAAAGCTACGCATGCCTGACGAGAAGCAGCCGTTTCGGGGCCTATCGAGAGCTTCGAGATCGATCGATCGATCTCGAAGCCTCTCGATAGGTGCGGAATTGGGCCGGCACGCGTGCCGCTCCGCAGGCAGAGCCCTCCGTGGCGATGCCCTTCGATGCTGCCCAAGCGGCCCCACAGGCAAAGACACACCTGCCTCTCGCCACGCAGGCGGAGCGACGCCTAGCGGCAGGCATCCGTCTCCGCACGCCCAACAACTATCGGCACCTACGCACATGCAGCCCTCCAAGTCGGCCGGCAAATCCACAGCCTCCAGGCCTCTCCACATCCACACGCAGCCACGCACACCGACAGCCGTCGGCGCCTACGCCTGTGTTGCCCGAGCGACGCCTCGGGAAATTAAGGCTCCTCGAGGCCCCACCACGCAAACAACGGTCAATGTCCATAGCCTGCGACGCCTCCCCACAGCGCCACGGGCCCCACACCAAAAAGCTACGCATGCCTGACGAGAAGCAGCCGTTTCGGGGCCTATCGAGAGGCTTCGAGATCGATCGATCGATCTCGAAGCCTCTCGATAGGTGCGGAATTGGCCGGCACGCGTGCCGCTCCGCAGGCAGAGCCTCCGTGGCGATGCCTTCGATGCCGCCCAAGCGGCCCACAGGCAAAGACACACCTGCCTCTCGCCACGCAGGCGGAGCGACGCCTAGCGGCAGGCATCCGTCTCCGCACGCCCAACAACTATCGGCACCTACGCACATGCAGCCCTCCAGTCGGCCGGCAAATCCACAGCCCTCCAGGCCTCTCCACATCCACACGCAGCCACACACACCGACAGCCGTCGGCGCCTACGCCTGTGTTGCCCGAGCGACGCCTCGGGAAATTAAGGCTCCTCGAGGCCCCACCACGCAAACAACGGTCAATGTCCATAGCCTGCGACGCCTCCCCACAGCGCCACGGGCCCCACACCAAAAGCTACGCATGCCTGACGAGAAGCAGCCGTTTCGGGGCCTATCGAGAGGCTTCGAGATCGATCGATCGATCTCGAAGCCTCTCGATAGGTGCGGAATTGGCCGGCACGCGTGCCGCTCCGCAGGCAGAGACCTCCGTGGCGATGCCCTTCGATGCCGCCCAAGCGGCCCCACAGGCAAAGACACACCTGCCTCTCGCCACGCAGGCGGAGCGACGCCTAGCGGCAGGCATCCGTCTCCGCACGCCCAACAACTATCGCACCTACGCACATGCAGCCCTCCAAGTCGGCCGGCAAATCACAGCCCTCCAGGCCTCTCCACATCCACACGCAGCCACGCACACCGACAGCCGTCGGCACCTACGCCTGTGTTGCCCGAGCGACGCCTCGGGAAATTAAGGCTCCTCGAGGCCCCACCACGCAAACAACGGTCAATGTCCATAGCCTGCGACGCCTCCCACAGCGCCACGGGCCCCACACCAAAAGCTACGCATGCCTGACGAGAAGCAGCCGTTTCGGGGCCTATCGAGAGGCTTCGAGATCGATCGATCGATCTCGAAGCCCTCTCGATAGGTGCGGATTGGGCCGGCACGCGTGCCGCTCCGCAGGCAGAGCCTCCGTGGCGATGCCCTTCGATGCCGCCCAAGCGGCCCCACAGGCAAAGACACACCTGCCTCTCGCCACGGCAGGCGGAGCGACGCCTAGCGGCAGGCATCCGTCTCCGCACGCCAACAACTATCGGCACCTACGCACATGCAGCCCTCCAAGTCGGCCGGCAAATCCACAGCCCTCCAGGCCTCTCCACATCCACACGCAGCCACGCACACCGACAGCCGTCGGCGCCTACGCCTGTGTTGCCCGAGCGACGCCTCGGGAAATAAGGCTCCTCGAGGCCCACCACGCAAACAACGGTCAATGTCCATAGCCTGCGACGCCTCCCCACAGCGCCACGGGCCCACACCAAAAGCTACGCATGCCTGACGAGAAGCAGCCGTTTCGGGGCCTATCGAGAGGCTTCGAGATCGATCGATCGATCTCGAAGCCTCTCGATAGGTGCGGAATTGGGCCGGCACGCGTGCCGCTCCGCAGGCAGAGCCCTCCGTGGCGATGCCCTTCGATGCTGCCCAAGCGGCCCCACAGGCAAAGACACACCTGCCTCTCGCCACGCAGGCGGAGCGACGCCTAGCGGCAGGCATCGTCTCCGCACGCCCAACAACTATCGGCACCTACGCACATGCAGCCCTCCAAGTCGGCCGGCAAATCCACAGCCCTCCAGGCCTCTCCACATCCACACGCAGCCACGCACACCGACAGCCGTCGGCGCCTACGCCTGTGTTGCCCGAGCGACGCCTCGGGAAATTAAGGCTCCTCGAGGCCCACCACGCAAACAACGGTCAATGTCCATAGCCTGCGACGCCTCCCACAGCGCCACGGGCCCCACACCAAAAGCTACGCATGCCTGACGAGAAGCAGCCGTTTCGGGGCCTATCGAGAGGCTTCGAGATCGATCGATCGATCTCGAAGCCTCTCGATAGGTGCGGAATTGGGCCGGCACGCGTGCCGCTCCGCAGCAGAGCCCTCCGTGGCGATGCCCTTCGATGCCGCCCAAGCGGCCCCACAGGCAAAGACACACCTGCCTCTCGCCACGCAGGCGGAGCGACGCTAGCGGCAGGCATCCGTCTCCGCACGCCCAACAACTATCGGCACCTACGCACATGCAGCCCTCCAAGTCGGCCGGCAAATCCACAGCCCCTCCAGGCCTCTCCACATCCACACGCAGCCACGCACACCGACAGCCGTCGGCGCCTACGCCTGTGTTGCCCGAGCGACGCCTCGGGAAATTAAGGCTCCTCGAGGCCCCACCACGCAAACAAACGGTCAATGTCCATAGCCTGCGACGCCTCCCCACAGCGCCACGGGCCCCACACCAAAAGCTACGCATGCCTGACGAGAAGCAGCCGTTTCGGGGCCTATCGAGAGGCTTCGAGATCGATCGATCGATCTCGAAGCCTCTCGATAGGTGGCGGAATTGGGCCGGCACGCGTGCCGCTCCGCAGGCAGAGCCCTCCGTGGCGATGCCCTTCGATGCCGCCCAAGCGCCCCACAGGCAAAGACACACCTGCCTCTCGCCACGCAGGCGGAGCGACGCCTAGCGGCAGCATCCGTCTCCGCACGCCCAACAACTATCGGCACCTACGCACATTGCAGCCCTCCAAGTCGGCCGGCAAATCCACAGCCCTCCAGGCCTCTCCACATCCACACGCAGCCACGCACACCGACAGCCGTCGGCACCTACGCCTGTGTTGCCCGAGCGACGCCTCGGGAAATTAAGGCTCCTCGAGCCCACCACGCAAACAACGGTCAATGTCCATAGCCTGCGACGCCTCCCCACAGCGCCACGGGCCCCACACCACAAGCTACGCATGCCTGACGAGAAGCAGCCGTTTCGGGGCCTATCGAGAGGCTTCGAGATCGATCGATCGATCTCGAAGCCTCTCGATAGGTGCGGAATTGGGCCGGCACGCGTGCCGCTCCGCAGGCAGAGCCCTCCGTGGCGATGCCCTTCGATGCCGCCCAAGCGGGCCCCACAGGCAAAGACACACCTGCCTCTCGCCACGCAGGCGGAGCGACGCCTAGCGGCAGGCATCCGTCTCCGCACGCCCAACAACTATCGGCACCTACGCACATGCAGCCCTCCAAGTCGGCCGGCAAATCCACAGCCCTCCAGGCCTCTCCACATCCACACGCAGCCACGCACACCGACAGCCGTCGGCGCCTACGCCTGTGTTCCCGAGCGACGCCTCGGGAAATTAAGGCTCCTCGAGGCCCACCACGCAAACAACGGTCAATGTCCATAGCCTGCGACGCCTCCCCACAGCGCCACGGGCCCCACACCAAAAGCTACGCATGCCTGACGAGAAGCAGCCGTTTCGGGGCCTATCGAGAGGCTTCGAGATCGATCGATCGATCTCGAAGCCTCTCGATAGGTGCGGAATTGGGCCGGCACGCGTGCCGCTCCGCAGGCAGAGCCCTCCGTGGCGATGCCCTTCGATGCCGCCCAAGCGGCCCCACAGGCAAAGACACACCTGCCTCTCGCCACGCAGGCGGAGCGACGCCTAGCGGCAGGCATCCGTCTCCGCACGCCCAACAACTATCGGCACCTACGCACATGCAGCCTCCAAGTCGGCCGGCAAATCCACAGCCCTCCAGGCCTCTCCACATCCACACGCAGCCACGCACACCGACAGCCGTCGGCGCCTACGCCTGTGTTGCCCGAGCGACGCCTCGGGAAATTAAGGCTCCTCGAGGCCCCACCACGCAAACAACGGTCAATGTCCATAGCCTGCGACGCCTCCCCACAGCGCCACGGGCCCCACACCAAAAGCTACGCATGCCTGACGAGAAGCAGCCGTTTCGGGGCCTATCGAGAGGCTTCGAGATCGATCGATCGATCTCGAAGCCTCTCGATAGGCCCCGAAACGGCTGCTTCTCGTCAGGCTGCGTAGCTTTTGGTGTGGGGCCCGTGGCGCTGTGGGAGGGCGTCCGCAGGCTATGGACATTGACCGTCTGTTTGCGTGTGGTGGGGCCTCGAGGAGCCTTAATTTCCCGGGCGTCGCTCGGGCAACACAGGCGTAGGCGCCGACGGCTGTCGGTGTGCGTGGCTGCGTGTGGATGTGGAGAGGCCTGGAGGGCTGTGGATTTGCCGGCCGACTTGGAGGGCTGCATGTGCGTAGGTGCCGATAGTTGTTGGGCGTGCGGAGACGGATGCCTGCCGCTAGGCGTCGCTCCGCTGCGTGGCGAGAGGCAGGTGTGTCTTTGCCTGTGGGCCGCTTGGGCGGCTCGAAGGCATCGCCACGGAGGGCTCTGCCTGCGGAGCGGCACGCGTGCCGGCCCAATTCCGCACCTATCGAGAGGCTTCGAGATCGATCGATCGATCTCGAAGCCTCTCGATAGGCCCCGAAACGGCTGCTTCTCGTCAGGCATGCGTAGCTTTTGGTGGGGGCCCGTGGCGCTGTGGGGAGGCGTCGCAGGCTATGGACATTGACCGTTGTTTGCGTGGTGGGGCCTCGAGGAGCCTTAATTTCCCGAGGCGTCGCTCGGGCAACACAGGCGTAGGCGCCACGTGTCGGTGTGCGTGGCTGCGTGTGGATGTGGAGAGGCCTGGTGGGCTGTGGATTTGCCGGCCGACTTGGAGGGCTGCTTGTGCGTAGGTGCCGATAGTTGTTGGGCGTGCGAGGAGACGGATGCCTGCCGCTAGGCGTCGCTCCGCCTGCGTGGCGAGAGGCAGGTGTGTCTTTGCCTGTGGGGCCGCTTGGGCGGCATCGAAGGGCATCGCCACGGAGGGCTCTGCCTGCGGAGCGGCACGCGTGCCGGCCCAATTCCGCACCTATCGAGAGGCTTCGAGATCGATCGATCGATCTCGAAGCCTCTCGATAGGCCCCGAAACGGCTGCTTCTCGTCAGGCATGCGTAGCTTTTGGTGTGGGGCCCGTGGCGCTGTGGGGAGGCGTCGCAGGCTATGGACATTGACCGTTGTTTGCGTGGTGGGGCCTCGAGGAGCCTTAATTTCCCGAGGCGTCGCTCGGGCAACACAGGCGTAGGTGCCGACGGCTGTCGGTGTGCGTGGCTGCGTGTGGATGTGAGAGGCCTGGAGGGCTGTGGATTTGCCCGGCCGACTTGGAGGGCTGCATGTGCGTAGGTGCCGATAGTTGTTGGGCGTGCGGAGACGGATGCCTGCCGCTAGCGTCGCTCCGCCTGCGTGGCGAGAGGCAGGTGTGTCTTTGCCTGTGGGGCCGCTTGGGCGGCATCGAAGGGCATCGCCACGGAGGGCTCTGCCTGCGGAGCGGCACGCGTGCCGGCCCAATTCCCGCACCTATCGAGAGGCTACGAGATCGATCGATCGATCTCGAAGCCTCTCGATAGGCCCCGAAACGGCTGCTTCTCGTCAGGCATGCGTAGCTTTTGGTGTGGGGCCCGTGGCGCTGTGGGGAGGCGTCGCAGGCTATGGACATTGACCGTTGTTTGCGTGGTGGGGCCTCGAGGAGCCTTAATTTCCCGAGGCGTCGCTCGGGCAACACAGGCGTAGGCGCCGACGGCTGTCGGTGTGCGTGGCTGCGTGTGGATGTGGAGAGGCCTGGAGGGCTGTGGATTTGCCGGCCGACTTGGAGGGCTGCATGTGCGTAGGTGCCGATAGTTGTTGGGCGTGCGGAGACGGATGCCTGCCGCTAGGCGTCGCTCCGCCTGCGTGGCGAGAGGCAGGTGTGTCTTTGCCTGTGGGGCCGCTTGGGCGGCATCGAAGGGCATCGCCACGGAGGGCTCTGCCTGCGGAGCGGCACGCGTGCCGGCCCAATTCCGCACCTATCGAGAGGCTTCGAGATCGATCGATCGATCTCGAAGCCTCTCGATAGGCCCCGAAACGGCTGCTTCTCGTCAGGCATGCGTAGCTTTGGTGTGGGGCCCGTGGCGCTGTGGGGAGGCGTCGCAGGCTATGGACATTGACCGTTGTTTGCGTGGTGGGGCCTCGAGGAGCCTTAATTTCCCGAGGCGTCGCTCGGGCAACACAGGCGTAGGCGCCGACGGCTTGTCGGTGTGCGTGGCTGCGTGTGGATGTGGAGAGGCCTGGAGGGCTGTGGATTTGCCGGCCGACTTGGAGGGCTGCATGTGCGTAGGTGCCGATAGTTGTTGGGCGTGCGGAGACGGATGCCTGCCGCTAGGCGTCGCTCCGCCTGCGTGGCGAGAGGCAGGTGTGTCTTTGCCTGTGGGGCCGCTTGGGCAGGCATCGAAGGGCATCGCCACGGAGGGCTCTGCCTGCGGAGCGGCACGCGTGCCGGCCCAATTCCGCACCTATCGAGAGGCTTCGAGATCGATCGATCGATCTCGAAGCCTCTCGATAGGCCCGAAACGGCTGCTTCTCGTCAGGCATGCGTAGCTTTTGGTGTGGGGCCCGTGGCGCTGTGGGGAGGCGTCGCAGGCTATGGACATTGACCGTTGTTTGCGTGGTGGGGCCTCGAGGAGCCTTAATTTCCCGAGGCGTCGCTCGGGCAACACAGGCGTAGGCGCCGACGGCTGTCGTGTGCGTGGCTGCGTGTGGATGTGGAGAGGCCTGGAGGGCTGTGGATTTGCCGGCCGACTTGGAGGGCTGCATGTGCGTAGGTGCCGATAGTTGTTGGGCGTGCGGAGACGGATGCCTGCCGCTAGGCGTCGCTCCGCCTGCGTGGCGAGAGGCAGGTGTGTCTTTGCCTGTGGGGCCGCTTGGGCGGCATCGAAGGGCATCGCCACGGAGGGCTCTGCCTGCGGAGCGGCACGCGTGCCGGCCCAATTCCGCACCTATCGAGAGGCTTCGAGATCGATCGATCGATCTCGAAGCCTCTCGATAGGCCCCGAAACGGCTGCTTCTCGTCAGGCATGCGTAGCTTTTGGTGTGGGGCCCGTGGCGCTGTGGGGAGCGTCGCAGGCTATGGACATTGACCGTTGTTTGCGTGGTGGGCCTCGAGGAGCCTTAATTTCCCGAGGCGTCGCTCGGCAACACAGGCGTAGGTGCCGACGGCTGTCGGTGTGCGTGGCTGCGTGTGGATGTGAGAGGCCTGGAGGGCTGTGGATTTGCCGGCCGACTTGGAGGGCTGCATGTGCGTAGGTGCCGATAGTTGTTGGGCGTGCGGAGACGGATGCCTGCCGCTAGGCGTCGCTCCGCCTGCGTGGCGAGAGGCAGGTGTGTCTTTGCCTGTGGGGCCGCTTGGGCGGCATCGAAGGGCATCGCCACGGAGGGCTCTGCCTGCGGAGCGCACGCGTGCCGCCCAATTCCGCACCTATCGAGAGGCTTCGAGATCGATCGATCGATCTCGAAGCCTCTCGATAGGCCCCGAAACGGCTGCTTCTCGTCAGGCATGCGTAGCTTTTGGTGTGGGGCCCGTGGCGCTGTGGGGAGGCGTCGCAGCTATGGACATTGACCGTTGTTTGCGTGGTGGGGCCTCGAGGAGCCTTAATTTCCCGAGGCGTCGCTCGGGCAACACAGGCGTAGGCGCCGACGGCTGTCGGTGTGTGTGGCTGCGTGTGGATGTGGAGAGGCCTGGAGGGCTGTGGATTTGCCGGCCGACTTGGAGGGCTGCATGTGCGTAGGTGCCGATAGTTGTTGGGCGTGCGAGACGGATGCCTGCCGCTAGGCGTCGCTCCGCCTGCGTGGCGAGAGGCAGGTGTGTCTTTGCCTGTGGGGCCGCTTGGGCGGCATCGAAGGGCATCGCCACGGAGGGCTCTGCCTGCGGAGCGGCACGCGTGCCGGCCCAATTCCGCACCTATCGAGAGGCTTCGAGATCGATCGATCGATCTCGAAGCCTCTCGATAGGCCCCGAAACGGCTGCTTCTCGTCAGGCATGCGTAGCTTTTGGTGTGGGGCCCGTGGCGCTGTGGGGAGGCGTCGCAGGCTATGGACATTGACCGTTGTTTGCGTGGTGGGGCCTCGAGGAGCCTTAATTTCCCGAGGCGTCGCTCGGCA
Source organism: Rhea pennata (assembly GCF_028389875.1). Lineage (NCBI taxonomy): Eukaryota > Metazoa > Chordata > Aves > Rheiformes > Rheidae > Rhea > Rhea pennata. Next base: position 105,894,113 of record NC_084663.1, read on the forward strand.
ACACAGGCGTAGGCGCCGACGGCTGTCGGTGTGCGTGGCTGCGTGTGGATGTGGAGAGGCCTGGAGGGCTGTGGATTTGCCGGCCGACTTGGAGGGCTGCATGTGCGTAGGTGCCGATAGTTGTTGGGCGTGCGGAGACGGATGCCTGCCGCTAGGCGTCGCTCCGCCTGCGTGGCGAGAGGCAGGTGTGTCTTTGCCTGTGGGGCCGCTTGGGCAGCATCGAAGGGCATCGCCACGGAGGGCTCTGCCTGCGGAGCGGCACGCGTGCCGGCCCAATTCCGCACCTATCGAGAGGCTTCGAGATCGATCGATCGATCTCGAAGCCTCTCGATAGGCCCCGAAACGGCTGCTTCTCGTCAGGCATGCGTAGCTTTTGGTGTGGGGCCCGTGGCGCTGTGGGGAGGCGTCGCAGGCTATGGACATTGACCGTTGTTTGCGTGGTGGGGCCTCGAGGAGCCTTAATTTCCCGAGGCGTCGCTCGGGCAACACAGGCGTAGGCGCCGACGGCTGTCGGTGTGCGTGGCTGCGTGTGGATGTGGAGAGGCCTGGAGGGCTGTGGATTTGCCGGCCGACTTGGAGGGCTGCATGTGCGTAGGTGCCGATAGTTGTTGGGCGTGCGGAGACGGATGCCTGCCGCTAGGCGTCGCTCCGCCTGCGTGGCGAGAGGCAGGTGTGTCTTTGCCTGTGGGGCCGCTTGGGCGGCATCGAAGGGCATCGCCACGGAGGGCTCTGCCTGCGGAGCGGCACGCGTGCCGGCCCAATTCCGCACCTATCGAGAGGCTTCGAGATCGATCGATCGATCTCGAAGCCTCTCGATAGGCCCCGAAACGGCTGCTTCTCGTCAGCATGCGTAGCTTTTGGTGTGGGGCCCGTGGCGCTGTGGGGAGGCGTCGCAGGCTATGGACATTGACCGTTGTTTGCGTGGTGGGGCCTCGAGGAGCCTTAATTTCCCGAGGCGTCGCTCGGGCAACACAGGCGTAGGCGCCGACGGCTGTCGGTGTGCGTGGCTGCGTGTGGATGTGGAGAGGCCTGGAGGGCTGTGGATTTGCCGGCCGACTTGGAGGGCTGCATGTGCGTAGGTGCCGATAGTTGTTGGGCGTGCGGAGACGGATGCTGCCGCTAGGCGTCGCTGCGCCTGCGTGGCGAGAGGCAGGTGTGTCTTTGCCTGTGGGGCCGCTTGGGCGGCATCGAAGGGCATCGCCACGGAGGGCTCTGCCTGCGGAGCGGCACGCGTGCCGGCCCAATTCCGCACCTATCGAGAGGCTTCGAGATCGATCGATCGATCTCGAAGCCTCTCGATAGGCCCCGAAACGGCTGCTTCTCGTCAGGCATGCGTAGCTTTTGGTGTGGGGCCCGTGGCGCTGTGGGGAGGCGTCGCAGGCTATGGACATTGACCGTTGTTTGCGTGGTGGGGCCTCGAGGAGCCTAGTTTCCCGAGGCGTCGCTCGGGCAACACAGGCGTAGGCGCCGACGGCTGTCGGTGTGCGTGGCTGCGTGTGGATGTGGAGAGGCCTGGAGGGCTGTGGATTTGCCGGCCGACTTGGAGGGCTGCATGTGCGTAGGTGCCGATAGTTGTTGGGCGTGCGGAGACGGATGCCTGCCGCTAGGCGTCGCTCCGCCTGCGTGGCGAGAGGCAGGTGTGTCTTTGCCTGTGGGGCCGCTTGGGCGCATCGAAGGGCATCGCCACGGAGGGCTCTGCCTGCGGAGCGGCACGCGTGCCGGCCCAATTCCGCACCTATCGAGAGGCTTCGAGATCGATCGATCGATCTCGAAGCCTCTCGATAGGCCCCGAACGGCTGCTTCTCGTCAGGCATGCGTAGCTTTTGGTGTGGGGCCCGTGGCGCTGTGGGGAGGCGTCGCAGGCTATGGACATTGACCGTTGTTTGCGTGGTGGGGCCTCGAGGAGCCTTAATTTCCCGAGGCGTCGCTCGGGCAACACAGGCGTAGGCGCCGACGGCTGTCGGTGTGCGTGGCTGCGTGTGGATGTGGAGAGGCCTGGAGGGCTGTGGATTTGCCGGCCGACTTGGAGGGCTGCATGTGCGTAGGTGCCGATAGTTGTTGGGCGTGCGGAGACGGATGCCTGCCGCTAGGCGTCGCTCCGCCTGCGTGGTGAGAGGCAGTGTGTCTTGCCTGTGGGGCCGCTTGGGCGGCATCGAAGGGCATCGCCACGGAGGGCTCTGCCTGCGGAGCGGCACGCGTGCCGGCCCAATTCCGCACCTATCGAGAGGCTTCGAGATCGATCGATCGATCTCGAAGCCTCTCGATAGGCCCCGAAACGGCTGCTTCTCGTCAGGCATGCGTAGCTTTGGTGTGGGGCCCGTGGCGCTGTGGGGAGGCGTCGCAGGCTATGGACATTGACCGTTGTTTGCGTGGTGGGGCCTCGAGGAGCTTAATTTCCCGAGGCGTCGCTCGGGCAACACAGGCGTAGGCGCCGACGGCTGTCGGTGTGCGTGGCTGCGTGTGGATGTGGAGAGGCCTGGAGGGCTGTGGATTTGCCGCCGACTTGGAGGGCTGCATGTGCGTAGGTGCCGATAGTTGTTGGGCGTGCGGAGACGGATGCCTGCCGCTAGGCGTCGCTCCGCCTGCGTGGCGAGAGGCAGGTGTGTCTTTGCCTGTGGGGCCGCTTGGGAGGCATCGAAGGGCATCGCCACGGAGGGCTCTGCCTGCGGAGCGGCACGCGTGCCGGCCCAATTCCGCACCTATCGAGAGGCTTCGAGATCGATCGATCGATCTCGAAGCCTCTCGATAGGCCCCGAACGGCTGCTTCTCGTCAGGCATGCGTAGCTTTTGGTGTGGGGCCCGTGGCGCTGTGGGGAGGCGTCGCAGGCTATGGACATTGACCGTTGTTTGCGTGGTGGGGCCTCGAGGAGCCTTAGTTTCCCGAGGCGTCGCTCGGGCAACACAGGCGTAGGCGCCGACGGCTGTCAGGTGTGCGTGGCTGCGTGTGGATGTGGAGAGGCCTGGAGGGCTGTGGATTTGCCGGCCGACTTGGAGGGCTGCATGTGCGTAGGTGCCGATAGTTGTTGGGCGTGCGGAGACGGATGCCTGCCGCTAGGCGTCGCTCCGCCTGCGTGGCGAGAGGCAGGTGTGTCTTTGCCTGTGGGGCCGCTTGGGCGGCATCGAAGGGCATCGCCACGGAGGGCTCTGCCTGCGGAGCGGCACGCGTGCCGGCCCATATTCCGCACCTATCGAGAGGCTTCGAGATCGATCGATCGATCTCGAAGCCTCTCGATAGGCCCCGAAACGGCTGCTTCTCGCAGGCATGCGTAGCTTTTGGTGTGGGGCCCGTGGCGCTGTGGGGAGGCGTCGCAGGCTATGGACATTGACCGTTGTTTGCGTGGTGGGGCCTCGAGGAGCCTTAATTTCCCGAGGCGTCGCTCGGGCAACACAGGCGTAGGCGCCGACGGCTGTCAGTGTGCGTGGCTGCGTGTGGATGTGGAGAGGCCTGAGGGCTGTGGATTTGCCGGCCGACTTGGAGGGCTGCATGTGCGTAGGTGCCGATAGTTGTTGGGCGTGCGGAGACTGGATGCCTGCCGCTAGGCGTCGCTCCGCCTGCGTGGCGAGAGGCAGGTGTGTCCTTTGCCTGTGGGGCCGCTTGGGCGGCATCGAAGGGCATCGCCACGGAGGGCTCTGCCTGCGGAGCGGCACGCGTGCCGGCCAATTCCGCACCTATCGAGAGGCTTCGAGATCGATCGATCGATCTCGAAGCCTCTCGATAGGCCCCGAAACGGCTGCTTCTCGTCAGGCATGCGTAGCTTTTGGTGTGGGGCCCGTGGCGCTGTGGGGAGGCGTCGCAGGCTATGGACATTGACCGTTGTTTGCGTGGTGGGGCCTCGAGGAGCCTTAATTTCCGAGGCGTCGCTCGGGCAACACAGGCGTAGGCGCCGACGGCTGTCGGTGTGCGTGGCTGCGTGTGGATGTGGAGAGGCCTGGAGGGCTGTGGATTTGCCGGCCGACTTGGAGGGCTGCATGTGCGTAGGTGCCGATAGTTGTTGGGCGTGCGGAGACGGATGCCTGCCGCTAGGCGTCGCTCCGCCTGCGTGGCGAGAGGCAGGTGTGTCTTTGCCTGTGGGGCCGCTTGGGAGGCATCGAAGGGCATCGCCACGGAGGGGCTCTGCCTGCGGAGCGGCACGCGTGCCGGCCCAATTCCGCACCTATCGAGAGGCTTCGAGATCGATCGATCGATCTCGAAGCCTCTCGATAGCCCCGAAACGGCTGCTTCTCGTCAGGCATGCGTAGCTTTTGGTGTGGGGCCCGTGGCGCTGTGGGGAGGCGTCGCAGGCTATGGACATTGACCGTTGTTTGCGTGGTGGGGCCTCGAGGAGCCTTAATTTCCCGAGGCGTCGCTCGGGCAACACAGGCGTAGGCGCCGACGGCTGTCGGAGTGCGTGGCTGCGTGTGGATGTGGAGAGGCCTGGAGGGCTGTGGATTTGCCGGCCGACTTGGAGGGCTGCATGTGCATAGGTGCCGATAGTTGTTGGGCGTGCGGAGACGGATGCCTGCCGCTAGGCGTCGCTCCGCCTGCGTGGCGAGAGGCAGGTGTGTCTTTGCCTGTGGGGCCGCTTGGGCGGCATCGAAGGGCATCGCCACGGAGGGCTCTGCCTGCGGAGCGGCACGCGTGCCGGCCCAATTCCGCACCTATCGAGAGGCTTCGAGATCGATCGATCGATCTCGAAGCCTCTCGATAGGCCCCGAAACGGCTGCTTCTCGTCAGGCATGCGTAGCTTTTGGTGTGGGGCCCGTGGCGCTGTGGGGAGGCGTCGCAGGCTATGGACATTGACCGTTGTTTGCGTGGTGGGGCCTCGAGGAGCCTTAATTTCCCGAGGCGTCGCTCGGGCAACACAGGCGTAGGCGCCGACGGCTGTCGGTGTGCGTGGCTGCGTGTGGATGTGGAGAGGCCTGGAGGGCTGTGGATTTGCCGGCCGACTTGGAGGGCTGCATGTGCGTAGGTGCCGATAGTTGTTGGGCGTGCGGAGACGGATGCCTGCCGCTAGGCGTCGCTCCGCCTGCGTGGCGAGAGGCAGGTGTGTCTTTGCCTGTGGGCCGCTTGGGCGGCATCGAAGGGCATCGCCACGGAGGGCTCTGCCTGCGGAGCGGCACGCGTGCCGGCCCAATTCCGCACCTATCGAGAGGCTTCGAGATCGATCGATCGATCTCGAAGCCTCTCGATAGGCCCCGAAAACGGCTTGCTTCTCGTCAGGCATGCGTAGCTTTTGGTGTGGGGCCCGTGGCGCTGTGGGGAGGCGTCGCAGGCTATGGACATTGACCGTTGTTTGCGTGGTGGGGGCCTCGAGGAGCCTTAATTTCCCGAGGCGTCGCTCGGGCAACACAGGCGTAGGGCGCCGACGGCTGTCGGTGTGCGTGCTGCGTGTGGATGTGGAGAGGCCTGGAGGGCTGTGGATTTGCCGGCCGACTTGGAGGGCTGCATGTGCGTAGGTGCCGATAGTTGTTGGGCGTGCGGAGACGGATGCCTGCCGCTAGGCGTCGCTCCGCCTGCGTGGCGAGAGGCAGGTGTGTCTTTGCCTGTGGGGCCGCTTGGGCGGCATCGAAGGGCATCGCCACGGAGGGCTCTGCCTGCGGAGCGGCACGCGTGCCGGCCAATTCCGCACCTATCGAGAGGCTTCGAGATCGATCGATCGATCTCGAAGCCTCTCGATAGGCCCCGAAACGGCTGCTTCTCGTCAGGCATGCGTAGCTTTTGGTGTGGGGCCCGTGGCGCTGTGGGGAGGCGTCGCAGGCTATGGACATTGACCGTTGTTTGCGTGGTGGGGCCTCGAGAGCCTTAATTCCCGAGGCGTCGCTCTGGGCAACACAGGCGTAGGCGCCGACGGCTGTCGGTGTGCGTGGCTGCGTGTGGATGTGGAGAGGCCTGGAGGGCTGTGGTTTGCGCCGACTTGGAGGGCTGCATGTGCGTAGGTGCCGATAGTTGTTGGGCGTGCGGAGACGGATGCCTGCCGCTAGGCGTCGCTCCGCCTGCGTGGCGAGAGGCAGGTGTGTCTTTGCCTGTGGGGCCGCTTGGGAGGCATCGAAGGGCATCGCCACGAGGGCTCTGCTGCGGAGCGGCACGCGTGCCGGCCCAATTCCGCACCTATCGAGAGGCTTCGAGATCGATCGATCGATCTCGAAGCCTCTCGATAGGCCCCGAAACGGCTGCTTCTCGTCAGGCATGCGTAGCTTTTGGTGTGGGGCCCGTGGCGCTGTGGGAGGCGTCGCAGGCTATGGACATTGACCGTTGTTTGCGAGGTGGGGCCTCGAGGAGCCTTAATTCCCGAGGCGTCGCTCGGGCAACACAGGCGTAGGCGCCGACGGCTGTCGAGTGCGTGGCTGCGTGTGGATGTGGAGAGGCCTGGAGGGCTGTGATTTGCCGGCCGACTTGGAGGGCTGCATGTGCGTAGGTGCCGATAGTTGTTGGGCGTGCGGAGACGGATGCCTGCCGCTAGGCGTCGCTCCGCCTGCGTGGCGAGAGGCAGGGTGTGTCTTTGCCTGTGGGGCCGCTTGGGCGGCATCGAAGGGCATCGCCACGGAGGGCTCTGCCTGCGGAGCGGCACGCGTGCCGGCCCAATTCCGCACCTATCGAGAGGCTTCGAGATCGATCGATCGATCTCGAAGCCTCTCGATAGGCCCCGAAACGGCTGCTTCTCGTCAGGCATGCGTAGCTTTTGGTGTGGGGCCCGTGGCGCTGTGGGGAGGCGTCGCAGGGCTATGGACATTGACCCGTTGTTTGCGTGGTGGGCCTCGAGGAGCCTTAATTTCCCTAGGCGTCGCTCGGCAACACAGGCGTAGGCGCCGACGGCTGTCGGTGTGCGTGGCTGCGTGTGGATGTGAGAGGCCTGGAGGGCTGTGATTTGCCGGCCGACTTGGAGGGCTGCATGTGCGTAGGTGCCGATAGTTGTTGGGCGTGCGGAGACGGATGCCTGCCGCTAGGCGTCGCTCCGCCTGCGTGGCGAGAGGCAGGGTGTGTCTTTGCCTGTGGGGCCGCTTGGGCGGCATCGAAGGGCATCGCCACGGAGGGCTCTGCCTGCGGAGCGGCACGCGTGCCGGCCAATTCCGCACCTATCGAGAGGCTTCGAGATCGATCGATCGATCTCGAAGCTCTCGATAGGCCCCGAAACGGCTGCTTCTCGTCAGGCATGCGTAGCTTTTGGGTGTGGGGCCCGTGGCGCTGTGGGAGGCGTCGCAGGCTATGGACATTGACCGTTGTTTGCGTGGTGGGGCCTCGAGGAGCCTTAGTTTCCCGAGCCGTCGCTCGGCAACACCAGGCGTAGGCGCCGAGCGTGGGGCCTCGAGGAGCCTAGTTTCCCGAGGCGTCGCTCGGGCAACACAGGCGTAGGCGCCGACGGCTGTCGGTGTGCGTGGCTGCGTGTGGATGTGGAGAGGCCTGGAGGGCTGTGGATTTGCGGCCGACTTGGAGGGCTGCATGTGCGTAGGTGCCGATAGTTGTTGGGCGTGCGGAGACGGATGCCTGCCGCTAGGCGTCGCTCCGCCTGCGTGGCGAGAGGCAGGTGTGTCTTTGCCTGTGGGGCCGCTTGGGCGGCATCGAAGGGCAACGCCACGGAGGGCTCTGCTGCGGAGCGGCACGCGTGCCGGCCAATTCCGCACCTATCGAGAGGCTTCGAGATCGATCGATCGATCTCGAAGCCTCTCGATAGGCCCCGAAACGGCTGCTTCTCGTCAGGCATGCGTAGCTTTTGGTGTGGGGCCCGTGGCGCTGTGGGGAGGCGTCGCAGGCTATGGACATTGACCGTTGTTTGCGTGGTGGGGCCTCGAGGAGCCTTAATTTCCCGAGGCGTCGCTCGGGCAACACAGGCGTAGGCGCCGACGGCTGTCGGTGTGCGTGGCTGCGTGTGGATGTGGAGAGGCCTGGAGGGCTGTGGATTTGCCGGCCGACTTGGAGGGCTGCATGTGCGTAGGTGCCGATAGTTGTTGGGCGTGCGGAGACGGATGCCTGCCGCTAGCGTCGCTCGCCTGCGTGGCGAGAGGCAGGTGTGTCTTTGCCTGTGGGGCCGCTTGGGCGGCATCGAGGGCATCGCCACGGAGGGCTCTGCCTGCGGAGCGGCACGCGTGCCGGCCCAATTCCGCACCTATCGAGAGGCTTCGAGATCGATCGATCGATCTCGAAGCCTCTCGATAGGCCCGAAACGGCTGCTTCTCGTCAGGCATGCGTAGCTTTTGGTGTGGGGCCCGTGGCGCTGTGGGGAGGCGTCGCAGGCTATGGACATTGACCGTTGTTTGCGTGGTGGGGCCTCGAGGAGCCTTAGTTTCCCGAGGCGTCGCTCGGGCAACACAGGCGTAGGCGCGACGGCTGTCGGTGTGCGTGGCTGCGTGTGGATGTGGAGAGGCCTGGAGGGCTGTGGATTTGCCGGCCCGACTTGGAGGGCTGCATGTGCGTAGGTGCCGATAGTTGTTGGGCGTGCGGAGACGGATGCCTGCCGCTAGGCGTCGCTCCGCCTGCGTGGCGAGAGGCAGGTGTGTCTTTGCCTGTGGGGCCGCTTGGGCGGCATCGAAGGGCATCGCCACGGAGGGCTCTGCCTGCGGAGCGGCACGCGTGCCGGCCCAATTCCGCACCTATCGAGAGCTTCGAGATCGATCGATGATCTCGAAGCCTCTCGATAGCCCCGAAACGGCTGCTTCTCGTCAGGCATGCGTAGCTTTTGGTGTGGGGCCCGTGTCGCGCTGTGGGGAGGCGTCGCAGGCTATGGACATTGACCGTTGTTTGCGTGGTGGGGCCTCGAGGAGCCTTAATTTCCCGAGGCGTCGCTCGGGCAACACAGGCGTAGGCGCCGACGCTGTCGGAGTGCGTGGCTGCGTGTGGATGTGGAGAGGCCTGGAGGCTGTGGATTTGCCGGCCGACTTGGAGGGGCTGCATGTGCGTAGGTGCCGATAGTTGTTGGGCGTGCGGAGACGGATGCCTGCCGCTAGGCGTCGCTCCGCCTGCGTGGCGAGAGGCAGGTGTGTCTTTGCCTGTGGGGCCGCTTGGGCGGCATCGAAGGGCATCGCCACGGAGGGCTCTGCCTGCGGAGCGGCACGCGTGCCGGCCCAATTCCGCACCTATCGAGAGGCTTCGAGATCGATCGATCGATCTCGAAGCCTCTCGATAGGCCCCGAAACGGCTGCTTCTCGTCAGGCATGCGTAGCTTTTGGTGTGGGGCCCGTGGCGCTGTGGGGAGGCGTCGCAGGCTATGGACATTGACCGTTGTTTGCGTGGTGGGGCCTCGAGGAGCCTTAGTTTCCCGAGGCGTCGCTCGGGCAACACAGGCGTAGGCGCCGAGCGTGGTGGGGCCTCGAGGAGCCTTAGTTTCCCGAGGCGTCGCTCGGGCAACACAGGCGTAGGCGCCGACGGCTGTCGGTGTGCGTGCTGCGTGTGGATGTGGAGAGGCCTGGAGGGCTGTGGATTTGCCGGCCGACTTGGAGGGCTGCATGTGCGTAGGTGCCGATAGTTGTTGGGCGTGCGAGACGGATGCCTGCCGCTAGGCCGTCGCTCCGCCTGCGTGGCGAGAGGCAGGTGTGTCTTTGCCTGTGGGGCCGCTTGGGCGGCATCGAAGGGCATCGCCACGGAGGGCTCTGCCTGCGGAGCGGCACGCGTGCCGGCCCATTTCCGCACCTATCGAGAGGCTTCGAGATCGATCGATCGATCTCGAAGCCTCTCGATAGCCCCGAAACGGCTGCTTCTCGTCAGCCATGCGTAGCTTTTGGTGTGGGGCCCGTGGCGCTGTGGGGAGGCGTCGCAGGCTATGGACATTGACCGTTGTTTGCGTGGTGGGGCCTCGAGGAGCCTTAATTTCCCGAGGCGTCGCTCGGGCAACACAGGCGTAGGCGCCGACGGCTGTCGGTGTGCGTGGCTGCGTGTGGATGTGGAGAGGCCTGGAGGGCTGTGGATTTGCCGGCCGACTTGGAGGGCTGCATGTGCGTAGGTGCCGATAGTTGTTGGGCGTGCGAGACGGATGCCTGCCGCTAGGCGTCGCTCCGCCTGCGTGGCGAGAGGCAGGTGTGTCTTTGCCTGTGGGGCCGCTTGGGCGGCATCGAAGGGCATCGCCACGGAGGGCTCTGCCTGCGGAGCGGCACGCGTGCCGGCCCAATTCCGCACCTATCGAGAGGCTTCGAGATCGATCGATCGATCTCGAAGCCTCTCGATAGGCCCCGAAACGGCTGCTTCTCGTCAGGCATGCGTAGCTTTTGGTGTGGGGCCCGTGGCGCTGTGGGGAGGCCGTCGCAGGCTATGGACATTGACCGTTGTTTGCGTGGTGGGCCTCGAGGAGCCTTAGTTTCCCGAGGCGTCGCTCGGGCAACACAGGCGTAGGCGCCGACGGCTGTCGGTGTGCGTGGCTGCGTGTGGATGTGGAGAGGCCTGGAGGGCTGTGGATTTGCCGGCCGACTTGGAGGGCTGCATGTGCGTAGGTGCCGATAGTTGTTGGGCGTGCGGAGACGGATGCCTGCCGCTAGGCGTCGCTCCGCCTGCGTGGCGAGAGGCAGGTGTGTCTTTGCCTGTGGGGCCGCTTGGGCGGCATCGAAGGGCATCGCCACGGAGGCTCTGCCTGCGGAGCGGCACGCGTGCCGGGCCCAATTCCGCACCTATCGAGAGGCTTCGAGATCGATCGATCGATCTCGAAGCCTCTCGATAGGCCCGAAACGGCTGCTTCTCGTCAGCATGCGTAGCTTTTGGTGTGGGGCCGTGGCGCTGTGGGGAGGCGTCGCAGGGCTATGGACATTGACCGTTGTTTGCGTGGTGGGGCCTCGAGGAGCCTTAATTTCCCGAGGCGTCGCTCGGGCAACACAGGCGTAGGCGCCGACGGCTGTCGGAGTGCGTGGCTGCGTGTGGATGTGGAGAGGCCTGGAGGCTGTGGATTTGCCGCCGATTGGAGGGCTGCATGTGCGTAGGTGCCGATAGTTGTTGGGCGTGCGGAGACGGATGCCTGCCGCTAGGCGTCGCTCCGCTGCGTGGCGAGAGGCAGGTGTGTCTTTGCCTGTGGGGCCGCTTGGGAGGCATCGAAGGGCATCGCCACGGAGGGCTCTGCCTGCGGAGCGGCACGCGTGCGGCCCAATTCCGCACCTATCGAGAGGCTTCGAGATCGATCGATCGATCTCGAAGCCTCTCGATAGGCCCGAAACGGCTGCTTCTCGTCAGGCATGCGTAGCTTTTGGTGTGGGGCCCGTGGCGCTGTGGGGAGGCGTCGCAGGCTATGGACATTGACCGTTGTTTGCGTGGTGGGCCTCGAGGAGCCTTAATTTCCCGAGGCGTCGCTCGGGCAAACACAGGCGTAGGCGCCGACGCTGTCGAGTGCGTGGGCTGCGTGTGGATGTGGAGAGGCCTGGAGGGCTGTGGATTTGCCGGCCGACTTGGAGGGCTGCATGTGCGGTAGGTGCCGATAGTTGTTGGGCGTGCGGAGACGGAATTGCCTGCCGCTAGGCGTCGCTCCGCCTGCGTGGCGAGAGGCAGGTGTGTCTTTGCCTGTGGGGCGCTTGGGAGGCATCGAGGGCATCGCCACGGAGGGCTCTGCCTGCGGAGCGGCACGCGTGCCGGCCCAATTCCGCACCTATCGAGAGGCTTCGAGATCGATCGATCGATCTCCTCTCGATGGCCCCGAAACGGCTGCTTCTCAGAGGCCCCGAAAC
>NC_084663.1:105905922-106011100 GCF_028389875.1 Rhea pennata
CCGACGGCTGTCGGTGTGCGTGGCTGCGTGTGGATGTGGAGAGGCCTGGAGGGCTGTGGATTTGCCGGCCGACTTGGAGGGCTGCATGTGCGTAGGTGCCGATAGTTGTTGGGCGTGCGGAGACGGATGCCTGCCGCTAGGCGTCGCTCCGCCTGCGTGGCGAGAGGCAGGTGTGTCTTTGCCTGTGGGGCCGCTTGGGAGGCATCGAAGGGCATCGCCACGGAGGGCTCTGCCTGCGGAGCGGCACGCGTGCCGGCCCAATTCCGCACCTATCGAGAGGCTTCGAGATCGATCGATCGATCTCGAAGCCTCTCGATAGGCCCCGAAACGGCTGCTTCCTCGTCAGGCATGCGTAGCTTTTGGTGTGGGGCCCGTGGCGCTGTGGGGAGGCGTCGCAGGCTATGGACATTGACCGTTGTTTGCGTGGTGGGGCCTCGAGGAGCCTTAATTTCCCGAGGCGTCGCTCGGGCAACACAGGCGTAGGCGCCGACGGCTGTCGGTGTGCGTGGCTGCGTGTGGATGTGGAGAGGCCTGGAGGGCTGTGGATTTGCCGGCCGACTTGGAGGGCTGCATGTGCGTAGGTGCCGATAGTTGTTGGGCGTGCGGAGACGGATGCCTGCCGCTAGGCGTCGCCTCCGCCTGCGTGGCGAGAGGCAGGTGTGTCTTTGCCTGTGGGGCCGCTTGGGAGGCATCGAAGGGCATCGCCACGGAGGGCTCTGCCTGCGGAGCGGCACGCGTGCCGGCCCAATTCCGCAACCTATCGAGAGGCTTCGAGATCGATCGATCGATCTCGAAGCCTCTCGATAGGCCCCGAAACGGCTGCTTCTCGTCAGGCATGCGTAGCTTTTGGTGTGGGGCCCGTGGCGCTGTGGGGAGGCGTCGCAGGCTATGGACATTGACCGTTGTTTGCGTGGTGGGGCCTCGAGGAGCCTTAATTTCCCGAGGCGTCGCTCGGGCAACACAGGCGTAGGCGCCGACGGCTGTCGGTGTGCGTGGCTGCGTGTGGATGTGGAGAGGCCTGGAGGGCTGTGGATTTGCCGGCCGACTTGGAGGGCTGCATGTGCGTAGGTGCCGATAGTTGTTGGGCGTGCGGAGACGGATGCCTGCCGCTAGGCGTCGCTCCGCCTGCGTGGCGAGAGGCAGGTGTGTCCTTGCCTGTGGGGCCGCTTGGGAGGCATCGAAGGGCATCGCCACGGAGGGCTCTGCCTGCGGAGCGGCACGCGTGCCGGCCCAATTCCGCACCTATCGAGAGGCTTCGAGATCGATCGATCGATCTCGAAGCCTCTCGATAGGCCCCGAACGGCTGCTTCTCGTCAGGCATGCGTAGCTTTTGGTGTGGGGCCCGTGGCGCTGTGGGGAGGCGTCGCAGGCTATGGACATTGACCGTTGTTTGCGTGGTGGGGCCTCGAGGAGCCTTAATTTCCCGAGGCGTCGCTCGGGCAACACAGGCGTAGGCGCCGACGGCTGTCGGTGTGCGTGGCTGCGTGTGGATGTGGAGAGGCCTGGAGGGCTGTGGTATTTGCCGGCCGACTTGGAGGGCTGCATGTGCGTAGGTGCCGATAGTTGTTGGGCGTGCGGAGACGGATGCCTGCCGCTAGGCGTCGCTCCGCCTGCGTGGCGAGAGGCAGGTGTGTCTTTGCCTGTGGGGCCGCTTGGGAGGCATCGAAGGGCATCGCCACGGAGGGCTCTGCCTGCGGAGCGGCACGCGTGCCGGCCCAATTCCGCACCTATCGAGAGGCTTCGAGATCGATCGATCGATCTCGAAGCCTCTCGATAGGCCCCGAAACGGCTGCTTCTCGTCAGGCATGCGTAGCTTTTGGTGTGGGGCCCGTGGCGCTGTGGGGAGGCGTCGCAGGCTATGGACATTGACCGTTGTTTGCGTGGTGGGGCCTCGAGGAGCCTTAATTTCCCGAGGCGTCGCTCGGGCAACACAGGCGTAGGCGCCGACGGCTGTCGGTGTGCGTGGCTGCGTGTGGATGTGGAGAGGCCTGGAGGGCTGTGGATTTGCCAGCCGACTTGGAGGGCTGCATGTGCGTAGGTGCCGATAGTTGTTGGGCGTGCGGAGACGGATGCCTGCCGCTAGGCGTCGCTCCGCCTGCGTGGCGAGAGGCAGGTGTGTCCTTGCCTGTGGGGCCGCTTGGGAGGCATCGAAGGGCATCGCCACGGAGGGCTCTGCCTGCGGAGCGGCACGCGTGCCGGCCCAATTCCGCACCTATCGAGAGGCTTCGAGATCGATCGATCGATCTCGAAGCCTCTCGATAGGCCCCGAAACGGCTGCTTCTCGTCAGGCATGCGTAGCTTTTGGTGTGGGGCCCGTGGCGCTGTGGGGAGGCGTCGCAGGCTATGGACATTGACCGTTTGTTTGCGTGGTGGGGCCTCGAGGAGCCTTAATTTCCCGAGGCGTCGCTCGGGCAACACAGGCGTAGGCGCCGACGGCTGTCGGTGTGCGTGGCTGCGTGTGGATGTGGAGAGGCCTGGAGGGCTGTGGATTTGCCGGCCGACTTGGAGGGCTGCATGTGCGTAGGTGCCGATAGTTGTTGGGCGTGCGGAGACGGATGCCTGCCGCTAGGCGTCGCTCCGCCTGCGTGGCGAGAGGCAGGTGTGTCTTTGCCTGTGGGGCCGCTTGGGAGGCATCGAAGGGCATCGCCACGGAGGGCTCTGCCTGCGGAGCGGCACGCGTGCCGGCCCAATTCCGCACCTATCGAGAGGCTTCGAGATCGATCGATCGATCTCGAATGCCTCTCGATAGGCCCCGAAACGGCTGCTTCTCGTCAGGCATGCGTAGCTTTTGGTGTGGGGCCCGTGGCGCTGTGGGGAGGCGTCGCAGGCTATGGACATTGACCGTTTGTTTGCGTGGTGGGGCCTCGAGGAGCCTTAATTTCCCGAGGCGTCGCTCGGGCAACACAGGCGTAGGCGCCGACGGCTGTCGGTGTGCGTGGCTGCGTGTGGATGTGGAGAGGCCTGGAGGGCTGTGGATTTGCCGGCCGACTTGGAGGGCTGCATGTGCGTAGGTGCCGATAGTTGTTGGGCGTGCGGAGACGGATGCCTGCCGCTAGGCGTCGCTCCGCCTGCGTGGCGAGAGGCAGGTGTGTCTTTGCCTGTGGGGCCGCTTGGGAGGCATCGAAGGGCATCGCCACGGAGGGCTCTGCCTGCGGAGCGGCACGCGTGCCGGCCCAATTCCGCACCTATCGAGAGGCTTCGAGATCGATCGATCGATCTCGAAGCCTCTCGATAGGCCCCGAAACGGCTGCTTCTCGTCAGGCATGCGTAGCTTTTGGTGTGGGGCCCGTGGCGCTGTGGGGAGGCGTCGCAGGCTATGGACATTGACCGTTGTTTGCGTGGTGGGGCCTCGAGGAGCCTTAATTTCCCGAGGCGTCGCTCGGGCAACACAGGCGTAGGCGCCGACGGCTGTCGGTGTGCGTGGCTGCGTGTGGATGTGAGAGGCCTGGAGGGCTGTGGATTTGCCGGCCGACTTGGAGGGCTGCATGTGCGTAGGTGCCGATAGTTGTTGGGCGTGCGGAGACGGATGCCTGCCGCTAGGCGTCGCTCCGCCTGCGTGGCGAGAGGCAGGTGTGTCTTTGCCTGTGGGGGCCGCTTGGGAGGCATCGAAGGGCATCGCCACGGAGGGCTCTGCCTGCGGAGCGGCACGCGTGCCGGCCCAATTCCGCACCTATCGAGAGGCTTCGAGATCGATCGATCGATCTCGAAGCCTCTCGATAGGCCCCGAAACGGCTGCTTCTCGTCAGGCATGCGTAGCTTTTGGTGTGGGGCCCGTGGCGCTGTGGGGAGGCGTCGCAGGCTATGGACATTGACCGTTGTTTGCGTGGTGGGGCCTCGAGGAGCCTTAATTTCCCGAGGCGTCGCTCGGGCAACACAGGCGTAGGCGCCGACGGCTGTCGGTGTGCGTGGCTGCGTGTGGATGTGGAGAGGCCTGGAGGGCTGTGGATTTGCCGGCCGACTTGGAGGGCTGCATGTGCGTAGGTGCCGATAGTTGTTGGGCGTGCGGAGACGGATGCCTGCCGCTAGGCGTCGCTCCGCCTGCGTGGCGAGAGGCAGGTGTGTCTTTGCCTGTGGGGCCGCTTGGGAGGCATCGAAGGGCATCGCCACGGAGGGCTCTGCCTGCAGAGCAGCACGCGTGCCGGCCCAATTCCGCACCTATCGAGAGGCTTCGAGATCGATCGATCGATCTCGAAGCCTCTCGATAGGCCCCGAAACGGCTGCTTCTCGTCAGGCATGCGTAGCTTTGGTGTGGGGCCCCGTGGCGCTGTGGGGAGGCGTCGCAGGCTATGGACATTGACCGTTGTTTGCGTGGTGGGGCCTCGAGGAGCCTTAATTTCCCGAGGCGTCGCTCGGGCAACACAGGCGTAGGCGCCGACGGCTGTCGGTGTGCGTGGCTGCGTGTGGATGTGGAGAGGCCTGGAGGGCTGTGGATTTGCCGGCCGACTTGGAGGGCTGCATGTGCGTAGGTGCCGATAGTTGTTGGGCGTGCGGAGACGGATGCCTGCCGCTAGGCGTCGCTCCGCCTGCGTGGCGAGAGGCAGGTGTGTCTTTGCCTGTGGGGCCGCTTGGGAGGCATCGAAGGGCATCGCCACGGAGGGCTCTGCCTGCGAGCAGGCACGCGTGCCGGCCCAATTCCGCACCTATCGAGAGGCTTCGAGATCGATCGATCGATCTCGAAGCCTCTCGATAGGCCCCTGAAACGGCCTGCTTCTCGTCAGCATGCGTAGCTTTTGGTGTGGGGCCCGTGGCGCTGTGGGGAGGCGTCGCAGGCTATGGACATTGACCGTTGTTTGCGTGGTGGGGCCTCGAGGAGCCTTAATTTCCCGAGGCGTCGCTCGGGCAACACAGGCGTAGGCGCCGACGGCTGTCGGTGTGCGTGGCTGCGTGTGGATGTGGAGAGGCCTGGAGGGCTGTGGATTTGCCGGCCGACTTGGAGGGCTGCATGTGCGTAGGTGCCGATAGTTGTTGGGCGTGCGGGAGACGGATGCCTGCCGCTAGGCGTCGCTCCGCCTGCGTGGCGAGAGGCAGGTGTGTCTTTGCCTGTGGGGCCGCTTGGGAGGCATCGAAGGGCATCGCCACGGAGGGCTCTGCCTGCGGAGCGGCACGCGTGCCGGCCCAATTCCGCACCTATCGAGAGGCTTTCGAGATCGATCGATCGATCTCGAAGCCTCTCGATAGGCCCCGAAACGGCTGCTTCTCGTCAGGCATGCGTAGCTTTTGGTGTGGGGCCCGTGGCGCTGTGGGGAGGCGTCGCAGGCTATGGACATTGACCGTTGTTTGCGTGGTGGGGCCTCGAGGAGCCTTAATTTCCCGAGGCGTCGCTCGGGCAACACAGGCGTAGGCGCCGACGGCTGTCGGTGTGCGTGGCTGCGTGTGGATGTGGAGAGGCCTGGAGGGCTGTGGATTTGCCGCCGACTTGGAGGGCTGCATGTGCGTAGGTGCCGATAGTTGTTGGGCGTGCGGAGACGGATGCCTGCCGCTAGGCGTCGCTCCGCCTGCGTGGCGAGAGGCAGGTGTGTCTTTGCCTGTGGGGCCGCTTGGGAGGCATCGAAGGGCATCGCCACGGAGGGCTCTGCCTGCAGAGCGGCACGCGTGCCGGCCCAATTCCGCACCTATCGAGAGGCTTCGAGATCGATCGATCGATCTCGAAGCCTCTCGATAGGCCCCGAAACGGCTGCTTCTCGTCAGGCATGCGTAGCTTTTGGTGTGGGGCCCGTGGCGCTGTGGGGAGGCGTCGCAGGCTATGGACATTGACCGTTGTTTGTGTGGTGGGGCCTCGAGGAGCCTTAATTCCGGAGGCGTCGCTCGGGCAACACAGGCGTAGGCGCCGACGGCTGTCGGTGTGCGTGGCTG
This sequence comes from Rhea pennata, assembly GCF_028389875.1. Classification (NCBI taxonomy): domain Eukaryota; kingdom Metazoa; phylum Chordata; class Aves; order Rheiformes; family Rheidae; genus Rhea; species Rhea pennata. Next base: position 105,911,776 of record NC_084663.1, read on the forward strand.
CGTGTGGATGTGGAGAGGCCTGGAGGGCTGTGGATTTGCCGGCCGACTTGGAGGGCTGCATGTGCGTAGGTGCCGATAGTTGTTGGGCGTGCGGAGACGGATGCCTGCCGCTAGGCGTCGCTGCCGCCTGCGTGGCGAGAGGCAGTGTGTCTTTGCCTGTGGGGCCGCTTGGGAGGCATCGAAGGGCATCGCCACGGAGGGCTCTGCCTGCGGAGCGGCACGCGTGCCGGCCCAATTCCGCACCTATCGAGAGGCTTCGAGATCGATCGATCGATCTCGAAGCCTCTCGATAGGCCCCGAAACGGCTGCTTCTCGTCAGGCATGCGTAGCTTTTGGTGTGGGGCCCGTGGCGCTGTGGGGAGGCGTCGCAGGCTATGGACATTGACCGTTGTTTGCGTGGTGGGGCCTCGAGGAGCCTTAATTTCCCGAGGCGTCGCTCGGGCAACACAGGCGTAGGCGCCGACGGCTGTCGGTGTGCGTGGCTGCGTGTGGATGTGGAGAGGCCTGGAGGGCTGTGGATTTGCCGGCCGACTTAGAGGGCTGCATGTGCGTAGGTGCCGATAGTTGTTGGGCGTGCGGAGACGGATGCCTGCCGCTAGGCGTCGCTCCGCCTGTCGTGGCGAGAGGCAGGTGTGTCTTTGCCTGTGGGGCCGCTTGGGAGGCATCGAAGGGCATCGCCACGGAGGGCTCTGCCTGCGGAGCGGCACGCGTGCCGGCCCAATTCCGCACCTATCGAGAGGGCTTCGAGATCGATCGATCGATCTCGAAGCCTCTCGATAGGCCCCGAAACGGCTGCTTCTCGTCAGGCATGCGTAGCTTTTGGTGTGGGGCCCGTGGCGCTGTGGGGAGGCGTCGCAGGCTATGGACATTGACCGTTGTTTGCGTGGTGGGGCCTCGAGGAGCCTTAATTTCCCGAGGCGTCGCTCGGGCAACACAGGCGTAGGCGCCGACGGCTGTCGGTGTGCGTGGCTGCGTGTGGATGTGGAGAGGCCTGGAGGGCTGTGGATTGCCGGCCGACTTGGAGGGCTGCATGTGCGTAGGTGCCGATAGTTGTTGGGCGTGCGGAGACGGATGCCTGCCGCTAGGCGTCGCTCCGCCTGCGTGGCGAGAGGCAGGTGTGTCTTTGCCTGTGGGGCCGCTTGGGAGGCATCGAAGGGCATCGCCACGGAGGGCTCTGCCTGCGGAGCGGCACGCGTGCCGGCCCAATTCCGCACCTATCGAGAGGCTTCGAGATCGATCGATCGATCTCGAAGCCTCTCGATAGGCCCGAAACGGCTGCTTCTCGTCAGGCATGCGTAGCTTTAGGTGTGGGGCCCGTGGCGCTGTGGGGAGGCGTCGCAGGCTATGGACATTGACCGTTGTTTGCGTGGTGGGCCTCGAGGAGCCTTAATTTCCCGAGGCGTCGCTCGGGCAACACAGGCGTAGGCGCCGACGGCTGTCGGTGTGCGTGGCTGCGTGTGGATGTGGAGAGGCCTGGAGGGCTGTGGATTTGCCGGCCGACTTGGAGGGCTGCATGTGCGTAGGTGCCGATAGTTGTTGGGCGTGCGGATGACGGATGCCTGCCGCTAGGCGTCGCTCCGCCTGCGTGGCGAGAGGCAGTGTGTCCTTGCCTGTGGGGCCGCTTGGGAGGCATCGAAGGGCATCGCCACGGAGGGCTCTGCCTGCGGAGCGGCACGCGTGCCGGCCCAATTCCGCACCTATCGAGAGGCTTCGAGATCGATCGATCGATCTCGAAGCCTCTCGATAGGCCCCGAAACGGCTGCTTCTCGTCAGGCATGCGTAGCTTTTGGTGTGGGGCCCGTGGCGCTGTGGGGAGGCGTCGCAGGCTATGGACATTGACCGTTGTTTGTGTGGTGGGGCCTCGAGGAGCCTTAATTTCCCGAGGCGTCGCTCGGGCAACACAGGCGTAGGCGCCGACGGCTGTCGGTGTGCGTGGCTGCGTGTGGATGTGGAGAGGCCTGGAGGGCTGTGGATTTGCCGGCCGACTTGGAAGGGCTGCATGTGCGTAGGTGCCGATAGTTGTTGGGCGTGCGGAGACGGATGCCTGCCGCTAGGCGTCGCTGCGCCTGCGTGGCGAGAGGCAGGTGTGTCCTTGCCTGTGGGGCCGCTTGGGAGGCATCGAAGGGCATCGCCACGGAGGGCTCTGCCTGCGGAGCGGCACGCGTGCCGGCCCAATTCCGCACCTATCGAGAGGCTTCGAGATCGATCGATCGATCTCGAAGCCTCTCGATAGGCCCCGAAACGGCTGCTTCTCGTCAGGCATGCGTAGCTTTTGGTGTGGGGCCCGTGGCGCTGTGGGGAGGCGTCGCAGGCTATGGACATTGACCGTTGTTTGCGTGGTGGGGCCTCGAGGAGCCTTAATTTCCCGAGGCGTCGCTCGGGCAACACAGGCGTAGGCGCCGACGGCTGTCGGTGTGCGGTGGCTGCGTGTGGATGTGGGAGAGGCCTGGAGGGCTGTGGATTTGCCGGCCGACTTGGAGGGCTGCATGTGCAGTAGAGTGCCGATAGTTGTTGGGCGTGCGGAGACGGATGCCTGCCGCTAGGCGTCGCTCGCCTGCGTGGCGAGAGGCAGGTGTGTCCTTTGCCTGTGGGGCCGCTTGGGAGGCATCGAAGGGCATCGCCACGGAGGGCTCTGCCTGCGGAGCGGCACGCGTGCCGGCCCAATTCCGCACCTATCGAGAGGCTTCGAGATCGATCGATCGATCTCGAAGCCTCTCGATAGGCCCCGAAACGGCTGCTTCTCGTCAGGCATGCGTAGCTTTTGGTGTGGGGCCCGTGGCGCTGTGGGGAGGCGTCGCAGGCTATGGACATTGACCGTTGTTTGCGTGGTGGGGCCTCGAGGAGCCTTAATTCCCGAGGCGTCGCTCGGGCAACACAGGCGTAGGCGCCGACGGCTGTCGGTGTGCGTGGGCTGCGTGTGGATGTGGAGAGGCCTGGAGGGCTGTGGATTTGCCGGCCGACTTGGAGGGCTGCATGTGCGTAGGTGCCGATAGTTGTTGGGCGTGCGGAGACGGATGCCTGCCGCTAGGCGTCGCTCCGCCTGCGTGGCGAGAGGCAGGTGTGTCCTTGCCTGTGGGGCCGCTTGGGAGGCATCGAAGGGCATCGCCACGGAGGGCTCTGCCTGCGGAGCGGCACGCGTGCCGGCCCAATTCCGCACCTATCGAGAGGCTTCGAGATCGATCGATCGATCTCGAAGCCTCTCGATAGGCCCCGAAACGGCTGCTTCTCGTCAGGCATGCGTAGCTTTTGGTGTGGGGCCCGTGGCGCTGTGGGGAGGCGTCGCAGGCTATGGACATTGACCGTTGTTTGCGTGGTGGGCCTCGAGGAGCCTTAATTTCCCGAGGCGTCGCTCGGGCAACACAGGCGTAGGCGCCGACGGCTGTCGGTGTGCGTGGCTGCGTGTGGATGTGGAGAGGCCTGGAGGGCTGTGGATTTGCCGGCCGACTTGGAGGGCTGCATGTGCGTAGGTGCCGATAGTTGTTGGGCGTGCGGAGACGGATGCCTGCCGCTAGGCGTCGCTCCGCCTGCGTGGCGAGAGGCAGGTGTGTCCTTGCCTGTGGGGCCGCTTGGGAGGCATCGAAGGGCATCGCCACGGAGGGCTCTGCCTGCGGAGCGGCACGCGTGCCGGCCCAATTCCGCACCTATCGAGAGGCTTCGAGATCGATCGATCGATCTCGAAGCCTCTCGATAGGCCCCGAAACGGCTGCTTCTCGTCAGGCATGCGTAGCTTTTGGTGTGGGGCCCGTGGCGCTGTGGGGAGGCGTCGCAGGCTATGGACATTGACCGTTGTTTGCGTGGTGGGGCCTCGAGGAGCCTTAATTTCCCGAGGCGTCGCTCGGGCAACACAGGCGTAGGCGCCGACGGCTGTCGGTGTGCGTGGCTGCGTGTGGATGTGGAGAGGCCTGGAGGGCTGTGGATTTGCCGGCCGACTTGGAGGGCTGCATGTGCGTAGGTGCCGATAGTTGTTGGCGTGCGGAGACGGATGCCTGCCGCTAGGCGTCGCTCCGCCTGCGTGGCGAGAGGCAGGTGTGTCCTTGCCTGTGGGGCCGCTTGGGAGGCATCGAAGGGCATCGCCACGGAGGGCTCTGCCTGCGGAGCGGCACGCGTGCCGGCCCAATTCCGCACCTATCGAGAGGCTTCGAGATCGATCGATCGATCTCGAAGCCTCTCGATAGGCCCCGAAACGGCTGCTTCTCGTCAGGCATGCGTAGCTTTTGGTGTGGGGCCCGTGGCGCTGTGGGGGAGGCGTCGCAGGCTATGGACATTGACCGTTGTTTGCGTGTGGGGCCTCGAGGAGCCTTAATTTCCCGAGGCGTCGCTCGGGCAACACAGGCGTAGGCGCCGACGGCTGTTCGGTGTGCGTGGCTGCGTGTGGATGTGGAGAGGCCTGGAGGCTGTGGATTTGCCGGCCGACTTGGAGGGCTGCATGTGCGTAGGTGCCGATAGTTGTTGGGCGTGCGGAGACGGATGCCTGCCGCTAGGCGTCGCTCCGCCTGCGTGGCGAGAGGCAGGGTGTGTCCTTGCCTGTGGGGCCGCTTGGGAGGCATCGAAGGGCATCGCCACGGAGGGCTCTGCCTGCGGAGCGGCACGCGTGCCGGCCCAATTCCGCACCTATCGAGAGGCTTCGAGATCGATCGATCGATCTCGAAGCCTCTCGATAGGCCCCGAAACGGCTGCTTCTCGTCAGGCATGCGTAGCTTTTGGTGTGGGGCCCGTGGCGCTGTGGGGAGGCGTCGCAGGCTATGGACATTGACCGTTGTTTGCGTGGTGGGGCCTCGAGGAGCCTTAATTTCCCCGAGGCGTCGCTCGGGCAACACAGGCGTAGGCGCCGACGGCTGTCGGTGTGCGTGCTGCGTGTGGATGTGGAGAGGCCTGGAGGGCTGTGGATTTGCCGGCCGACTTGGAGGGCTGCATGTGCGTAGGGTGCCGATAGTTGTTGGGCGTGCGGAGACGGATGCCTGCCGCTAGGCGTCGCTCCGCCTGCGTGGCGAGAGTGCAGGTGTGTCCTTGCCTGTGGGGCCGCTTGGGAGGCATCGAAGGGCATCGCCACGGAGGGCTCTGCCTGCGGAGCGGCACGCGTGCCGGCCCAATTCCGCACCTATCGAGAGGCTTCGAGATCGATCGATCGATCTCGAAGCCTCTCGATAGGCCCCGAAACGGCTGCTTCTCGTCAGGCATGCGTAGCTTTTGGTGTGGGGCCCGTGGCGCTGTGGGAGGCGTCGCAGGCTATGGACATTGACCGTTGTTTGCGTGGTGGGGCCTCGAGGAGCCTTAATTTCCCGAGGCGTCGCTCGGGCAACACAGGCGTAGGCGCCGGACGGCTGTCGGTGTGCGTGGCTGCGTGTGGATGTGGAGAGGCCTGGAGGGCTGTGGATTTGCCGGCCGACTTGGAGGGCTGCATGTGCGTAGGTGCCGATAGTTGTTGGGCGTGCGGAGACGGATGCCTGCCGCTAGGCGTCGCTCCGCCTGCGTGGCGAGAGGCAGGTGTGTCCTTGCCTGTGGGGCCGCTTGGGAGGCATCGAAGGGCATCGCCACGGAGGGCTCTGCCTGCGGAGCGGCACGCGTGCCGGCCCAATTCCGCACCTATCGAGAGGCTTCGAGATCGATCGATCGATCTCGAAGCCTCTCGATAGGCCCCGAAACGGCTGCTTCTCGTCAGGCATGCGTAGCTTTGGTGTGGGGCCCGTGGCGCTGTGGGGAGGCGTCGCAGGCTATGGACATTGACCGTTGTTTGCGTGGTGGGGCCTCGAGGAGCCTTAATTTCCCGAGGCGTCGCTCGGGCAACACAGGCGTAGGCGCCGACGGCTGTCGGTGTGCGTGGCTGCGTGTGGATGTGGAGAGGCCTGGAGGGCTGTGATTTGCCGGCCGACTTGGAGGGCTGCATGTGCGTAGGTGCCGATAGTTGTTGGGCGTGGCGGAGACGGATGCCTGCCGCTAGGCGTCGCTCCGCCTGCGTGGCGAGAGGCAGGTGTGTCCTTGCCTGTGGGGCCGCTTGGGAGGCATCGAATGGCATCGCCACGGAGGGCTCTGCCTGCGGAGCGGCACGCGTGCCGGCCCAATTCCGCACCTATCGAGAGGCTTCGAGATCGATCGATCGATCTCGAAGCCTCTCGATAGGCCCCGAAACGGCTGCTTCTCGTCAGGCATGCGTAGCTTTTGGTGTGGGGCCCGTGGCGCTGTGGGGAGGGCGTCGCAGGCTATGGACATTGACCGTTGTTTGCGTGGTGGGGCCTCGAGGAGCCTTAATTTCCCGAGGCGTCGCTCGGGCAACACAGGCGTAGGCGCCGACGGCTGTCGGTGTGCGTGGCTGCGTGTGGATGTGGAGAGGCCTGGAGGGCTGTGGATTTGCCGGCCGACTTGGAGGGCTGCATGTGCGTAGGTGCCGATAGTTGTTGGGCGTGCGGAGACGGATGCCTGCCGCTAGGCGTCGCTCCGCCTGCGTGGCGAGAGGCAGGTGTGTCCTTGCCTGTGGGGCCGCTTGGGAGGCATCGAAGGGCATCGCCACGGAGGGCTCTGCCTGCGGAGCGGCACGCGTGCCGGCCAATTCCGCACCTATCGAGAGGCTTCGAGATCGATCGATCGATCTCGAAGCCTCTCGATAGGCCCCGAAACGGCTGCTTCTCGTCAGGCATGCGTAGCTTTTGGTGTGGGGCCCGTGGCGCTGTGGGGAGGCGTCGCAGGCTATGGACATTGACCGTTGTTTGCGTGGTGGGGCCTCGAGGAGCCTTAATTTCCCGAGGCGTCGCTCGGGCAACACAGGCGTAGGCGCCGACGGCTGTCGGTGTGCGTGGCTGCGTGTGGATGTGGAGAGGCCTGGAGGGCTGTGGATTTGCCGGCCGACTTGGAGGGCTGCATGTGCGTAGGTGCCGATAGTTGTTGGGCGTGCGGAGACGGATGCCTGCCGCTAGGCGTCGCTCCGCCTGCGTGGCGAGAGGCAGGTGTGTCTTTGCCTGTGGGGCCGCTTGGGAGGCATCGAAGGGCATCGCCACGGAGGGCTCTGCCTGCGGAGCGGCACGCGTGCCGGCCCAATTCCGCACCTATCGAGAGGCTTCGAGATCGATCGATCGATCTCGAAGCCTCTCGATAGGCCCCGAAACGGCTGCTTCTCGTCAGGCATGCGTAGCTTTTGGTGTGGGGCCCGTGGCGCTGTGGGGAGGCGTCGCAGGCTATGGACATTGACCGTTGTTTGCGTGGTGGGGCCTCGAGGAGCCTTAATTCCGAGGCGTCGCTCGGGCAACACAGGCGTAGGCGCCGACGGCTGTCGGTGTGCGTGGCTGCGTGTGGATGTGGAGAGGCCTGGAGGGCTGTGGATTTGCCGGCCGACTTGGAGGGCTGCATGTGCGTAGGTGCCGATAGTTGTTGGGCGTGCGGAGACGGATGCCTGCCGCTAGCGTCGCTCCGCCTGCGTGGCGAGAGGCAGGTGTGTCTTTGCCTGTGGGGCCGCTTGGGAGGCATCGAAGGGCATCGCCACGGAGGGCTCTGCCTGCGGAGCGGCACGCGTGCCGGCCCAATTCCGCACCTATCGAGAGGCTTCGAGATCGATCGATCGATCTCGAAGCCTCTCGATAGGCCCCGAAACGGCTGCTTCTCGTCAGGCATGCGTAGCTTTTGGTGTGGGGCCCGTGGCGCTGTGGGGAGGCGTCGCAGGCTATGGACATTGACCGTTGTTTGCGTGGTGGGGCCTCGAGGAGCCTTAATTTCCCGAGGCGTCGCTCGGGCAACACAGGCGTAGGCGCCGACGGCTGTCGGTGTGCGTGGCTGCGTGTGGATGTGGAGAGGCCTGGAGGGCTGTGGATTTGCCGGCCGACTTGGAGGGCTGCATGTGCGTAGGTGCCGATAGTTGTTGGGCGTGCGGAGACGGATGCCTGCCGCTAGGCGTCGCTCCGCCTGCGTGGCGAGAGGCAGGTGTGTCTTTGCCTGTGGGGCCGCTTGGGAGGCATCGAAGGGCATCGCCACGGAGGGCTCTGCCTGCGGAGCGGCACGCGTGCCGGCCAATTCCGCACCTATCGAGAGGCTTCGAGATCGATCGATCGATCTCGAAGCCTCTCGATAGGCCCCGAAACGGCTGCTTCTCGTCAGGCATGCGTAGCTTTTGTGTGGGCCCGTGGCGCTGTGGGGAGGCGTCGCAGGCTAATTGACCGTTGTTTGCGTGGTGGGCCTCGAGGAGCCTTAATTTCCGAGGCGTCGCTCGGGCAACACAGGCGTAGGCGCCGACGGCTGTCCGGTGTGCGTGCTGCGTGTGGATGTGGAGAGGCCTGGAGGCTGTGGATTTGCCGGCCGACTTGGAGGCTGCATGTGCGTAGGTGCCGATAGTTGTTGGGCGTGCGGAGACGGATGCCTGCCGCTAGGCGTCGCTCCGCCTGCGTGGCGAGAGGCAGTGTGTCTTTGCCTGTGGGGCCGCTTGGGAGGCATCGAAGGGCATCGCCACGGAGGGCTCTGCCTGCGGAGCGCACGCGTGCCGGCCAATCCGCACCTATCGAGAGGCTTCGAGATCGATCGATCGATCTCGAAGCCTCTCGATAGGCCCCGAAACGGCTGCTTCTCGTCAGGCATGCGTAGCTTTTGGTGTGGGGCCCGTGGCGCTGTGGGGAGGCGTCGCAGGCTATGGACATTGACCGTTGTTTGCGTGGTGGGCCTCGAGGAGCCTTAATTTCCCGAGGCGTCGCTCGGGCAACACAGGCGTAGGCGCCGACGGCTGTCGGTGTGCGTGGCTGCGTGTGGATGTGGAGAGGCCTGGAGGGCTGTGGATTTGCCGGCCGACTTGGAGGGCTGCATGTGCGTAGGTGCCGATAGTTGTTGGGCGTGCGGAGACGGATGCCTGCCGCTAGGCGTCGCTCCGCCTGCGTGGCGAGAGGCAGGTGTGTCTTTGCCTGTGGGGCCGCTTGGGAGGCATCGAAGGGCATCGCCACGGAGGGCTCTGCCTGCGGAGCGGCACGCGTGCCGGCCCAATTCCGCACCTATCGAGAGGCTTCGAGATCGATCGATCGATCTCGAAGCCTCTCGATAGGCCCCGAAACGGCTGCTTCTCGTCAGGCATGCGTAGCTTTTGGTGTGGGGCCCGTGGCGCTGTGGGGAGGCGTCGCAGGCTATGGACATTGACCGTTGTTTGCGTGGTGGGGCCTCGAGGAGCCTTAATTTCCCGAGGCGTCGCTCGGGCAACACAGGCGTAGGCGCCGACGGCTGTCGGTGTGCGTGGCTGCGTGTGGATGTGGAGAGGCCTGGAGGGCTGTGGATTTGCCGGCCGACTTGGAGGGCTGCATGTGCGTAGGTGCCGATAGTTGTTGGGCGTGCGGAGACGGATGCCTGCCGCTAGGCGTCGCTCCGCCTGCGTGGCGAGAGGCAGGTGTGTCTTGCCTGTGGGGCCGCTTGGGAGGCATCGAAGGCATCGCCACGGAGGGCTCTGCCTGCGGAGCGGCACGCGTGCCGGCCCAATTCCGCACCTATCGAGAGGCTTCGAGATCGATCGATCGATCTCGAAGCCTCTCGATAGGCCCCGAAACGGCTGCTTCTCGTCAGGCATGCGTAGCTTTTGGTGTGGGGCCCGTGGCGCTGTGGGGAGGCGTCGCAGGCTATGGACATTGACCGTTGTTTGCGTGGTGGGGCCTCGAGGAGCCTTAATTTCCCGAGGCGTCGCTCGGGCAACACAGGCGTAGGCGCCGACGGCTGTCGGTGTGCGTGGCTGCGTGTGGATGTGGAGAGGCCTGGAGGGCTGTGGATTTGCCGGCCGACTTGGAGGGCTGCATGTGCGTAGGTGCCGATAGTTGTTGGGCGTGGGAGACGGATGCCTGCCGCTAGGCGTCGCTCCGCCTGCGTGGCGAGAGGCAGGTGTGTCTTTGCCTGTGGGGCCACTTGGGAGGCATCGAAGGCATCGCCACGGAGGGCTCTGCCTGCGGAGCGGCACGCGTGCCGCCCAATTCCGCACCTATCGAGAGGCTTCGAGATCGATCGATCGATCTCGAAGCCTCTCGATAGGCCCCGAAACGGCTGCTTCTCGTCAGGCATGCGTAGCTTTTGGTGTGGGGCCCGTGGCGCTGTGGGGAGGCGTCGCAGGCTATGGACATTGACCGTTGTTTGCGTGGTGGGGCCTCGAGGAGCCTTAATTTCCCGAGGCGTCGCTCGGGCAACACAGGCGTAGGCGCCGACGGCTGTCGGTGTGCGTGGCTGCGTGTGGATGTGAGAGGCCTGGAGGGCTGTGGATTTGCCGGCCGACTTGGAGGGCTGCATGTGCGTAGGTGCCGATAGTTGTTGGGCGTGGGGAGACGGATGCCTGCCGCTAGGCGTCGCTCCGCCTGCGTGGCGAGAGGCAGGTGTGTCTTTGCCTGTGGGGCCGCTTGGGAGGCATCGAATGGCATCGCCACGGAGGGCTCTGCCTGCGGAGCGGCACGCGTGCCGGCCCAATTCCGCACCTATCGAGAGGCTTCGAGATCGATCGATCGATCTCGAAGCCTCTCGATAGGCCCCGAAACGGCTGCTTCTCGTCAGGCATGCGTAGCTTTGGTGTGGGGCCCGTGGCGCTGTGGGAGGCGTCGCAGGCTATGGACATTGACCGTTGTTTGCGTGGTGGGGCCTCGAGGAGCTTAATTCCCGAGGCGTCGCTCGGGCAACACAGGCGTAGGCGCCGACGGCTGTCGGTGTGCGTGGCTGCGTGTGGATGTGGAGAGGCCTGGAGGGCTGTGGATTTGCCGGCCCGACTTGGAGGGCTGCATGTGCGTAGGTGCCGATAGTTGTTGGGCGTGCGGAGACGGATGCCTGCCGCTAGGCGTCGCTCCGCCTGCGTGGCGAGAGGCAGGTGTGTCTTTGCCTGTGGGGCCGCTTGGGAGGCATCGAAGGGCATCGCCACGGAGGGCTCTGCCTGCGGAGCGGCACACGTGCCGGCCCCAATTCCGCACCTATCGAGAGGCTTCGAGATCGATCGATCGATCTCGAAGCCTCTCGATAGGCCCCGAAACGGCTGCTTCTCGTCAGGCATGCGTAGCTTTTGGTGTGGGGCCCGTGGCGCTGTGGGGAGGCGTCGCAGGCTATGGACATTGACCGTTGTTTGCGTGGAGGGGCCTCGAGGAGCCTTAATTTCCCGAGGCGTCGCTCGGGTAACACAGGCGGTAGGCGCCGACGGCTGTCGGTGTGCGTGGCTGCGTGTGGATGTGGAGAGGCCTGGAGGGCTGTGGATTTGCCGGCCGACTTGGAGGGCTGCATGTGCGTAGGTGCCGATAGTTGTTGGGCGTGCGGAGGACGGATGCCTGCCGCTAGGCGTCGCTGCGCCTGCGTGGCGAGAGGCAGGTGTGTCTTTGCCTGTGGGGGCCGCTTGGGAGGCATCGAAGGGCATCGCCACGGAGGGCTCTGCCTGCGGAGCGGCACGCGTGCCGGCCCAATTCCGCACCTATCGAGAGGCTTCGAGATCGATCGATCGATCTCGAAGCCTCTCGATAGGCCCCGAAACGGCTGCTTCTCGTCAGGCATGCGTAGCTTTTGGTGTGGGGCCCGTGGCGCTGTGGGGAGGCGTCGCAGGCTATGGACATTGACCGTTGTTTGCGTGGTGGGGCCTCGAGGAGCCTTAATTTCCCGAGGCGTCGCTCGGGCAACACAGGCGTAGGCGCCGACGGCTGTCGGTGTGCGTGGCTGCGTGTGGATGTGGAGAGGCCTGGAGGGCTGTGGATTTGCCGGCCGACTTGGAGGGCTGCATGTGCGTAGGTGCCGATAGTTGTTGGGCGTGCGGAGACGGATGCCTGCCGCTAGGCGTCGCTCCGCCTGCGTGGCGAGAGGCAGGTGTGTCTTTGCCTGTGGGGCCGCTTGGGAGGCATCGAAGGGCATCGCCACGGAGGGCTCTGCCTGCGGAGCGGCACGCGTGCCGGCCCAATTCCGCACCTATCGAGAGGCTTCGAGATCGATCGATCGATCTCGAAGCCTCTCGATAGGCCCCGAAACGGCTGCTTCTCGTCAGGCATGCGTAGCTTTTGGTGTGGGGCCCGTGGCGCTGTGGGGAGGCGTCGCAGGCTATGGACATTGACCGTTGTTTGCGTGGAGGGGCCTCGAGGAGCCTTAATTTCCCGAGGCGTCGCTCGGGCAACACAGGCGTAGGCGCCGACGGCTGTCGGTGTGCGTGGCTGCGTGTGGATGTGGAGAGGCCTGGAGGGCTGTGGATTTGCCGGCCGACTTGGAGGGCTGCATGTGCGTAGGTGCCGATAGTTGTTGGGCGTGCGGAGACGGATGCCTGCCGCTAGGCGTCGCTCCGCCTGCGTGGCGAGAGGCAGGTGTGTCTTTGCCTGTGGGGCCGCTTGGGAGGCATCGAAGGGCATCGCCACGGAGGGCTCTGCCTGCGGAGCGGCACGCGTGCCGGCCCAATTCCGCACCTATCGAGAGGCTTCGAGATCGATCGATCGATCTCGAAGCCTCTCGATAGGCCCCGAAACGGCTGCTTCTCGTCAGGCATGCGTAGCTTTTGGTGTGGGGCCCGTGGCGCTGTGGGGAGGCGTCGCAGGCTATGGACATTGACCGTTGTTTGCGTGGAGGGGCCTCGAGGAGCCTTAATTTCCCGAGGCGTCGCTCGGGCAACACAGGCGTAGGCGCCGACGGCTGTCGGTGTGCGTGGCTGCGTGTGGATGTGGAGAGGCCTGGAGGGCTGTGGATTTGCCGGCCGACTTGGAGGGCTGCATGTGCGTAGGTGCCGATAGTTGTTGGGCGTGCGGAGACGGATGCCTGCCGCTAGGCGTCGCTCCGCCTGCGTGGCGAGAGGCAGGTGTGTCTTTGCCTGTGGGCCGCTTGGGAGGCATCGAAGGGCATCGCCACGGAGGGCTCTGCCTGCGGAGCGGCACGCGTGCCGGCCCAATTCCGCACCTATCGAGAGGCTTCGAGATCGATCGATCGATCTCGAAGCCTCTCGATAGGCCCCGAAACGGCTGCTTCTCGTCAGGCATGCGTAGCTTTTGGTGTGGGGCCCGTGGCGCTGTGGGGAGGGCGTCGCAGGCTATGGACATTGACCGTTGTTTGCGTGGAGGGGCCTCGAGGAGCCTTAATTTCCCGAGGCGTCGCTCGGGCAACACAGGCGTAGGCGCCGACGGCTGTCGGTGTGCGTGGCTGCGTGTGGATGTGGAGAGGCCTGGAGGGCTGTGGATTTGCCGGCCGACTTGGAGGGCTGCATGTGCGTAGGTGCCGATAGTTGTTGGGCGTGCGGAGACGGATGCCTGCCGCTAGGCGTCGCTCCGCCTGCGTGGCGAGAGGCAGGTGTGTCTTTGCCTGTGGGGCCGCTTGGGAGGGCATCGAAGGGCATCGCCACGGAGGGCTCTGCCTGCGGAGCGGCACGCGTGCCGGCCCAATTCCGCACCTATCGAGAGGCTTCGAGATCGATCGATCGATCTCGAAGCCTCTCGATAGGCCCCGAAACGGCTGCTTCTCGTCAGGCATGCGTAGCTTTTGGTGTGGGGCCCGTGGCGCTGTGGGGAGGCGTCGCAGGCTATGGACATTGGACCGTTGTTTGCGTGGAGGGGCCTCGAGGAGCCTTAATTTCCCGAGGCGTCGCTCGGGCAACAACAGGCGTAGGCGCCGACGGCTGTCGGTGTGCGTGGCTGCGTGTGGATGTGGAGAGGCCTGGAGGGCTGTGGATTTGCCGGCCGACTTGGAGGGCTGCATGTGCGTAGGTGCCGATAGTTGTTGGGCGTGCGGAGACGGATGCCTGCCGCTAGGCGTCGGCTCCGCCTGCGTGGCGAGAAGGCAGGTGTGTCTTTGCCTGTGGGGCCGCTTGGGAGGCATCGAAGGGCATCGCCACGGAGGGCTCTGCCTGCGGAGCGGCACGCGTGCCGGCCCAATTCCGCACCTATCGAGAGGCTTCGAGATCGATCGATCGATCTCGAAGCCTCTCGATAGGCCCCGAAACGGCTGCTTCTCGTCAGGCATGCGTAGCTTTTGGTGTGGGGCCCGTGGCGCTGTGGGGGAGGCGTCGCAGGCTATGGACATTGACCGTTGTTTGCGTGGAGGGGCCTCGAGGAGCCTTAATTTCCCGAGGCGTCGCTCGGGCAACACAGGCGTAGGCGCCGACGGCTGTCGGTGTGCGTGGCTGCGTGTGGATGTGGAAGGCCTGAGGGCTGTGGATTTGCCGGCCGACTTGGAGGGCTGCATGTGCGTAGGTGCCGATAGTTGTTGGGGCGTGCGGAGACGGATGCCTGCCGCTAGGCGTCGCTCCGCCTGCGTGGCGAGAGGCAGGTGTGTCTTTGCCTGTGGGGCCGCTTGGGAGGCAATCGAAGTGGCATCGCCACGGAGGGCTCTGCCTGCGGAGCGGCACGCGTGCCGGCCCCAATTCCGCACCTATCGAGAGGCTTCGAGATCGATCGATCGATCTCGAAGCCTCTCGATAGGCCCCGAAACGGCTGCTTCTCGTCAGGCATGCGTAGCTTTTGGTGTGGGGCCGTGCGCTGTGGGAGGCGTCGCAGGCTATGGACATTGACCGTTGTTTGCGTGGTGGGGCCTCGAGGAGCCTTAATTTCCCGAGGCGTCGCTCGGGCAACACAGAGGCGTAGGCGCCGACGGCTGTCGGTGTGCGTGGCTGCGTGTGGATGTGGAGAGGCCTGGAGGGCTGTGGATTTGCCGGCCGACTTGGAGGGCTGCATGTGCCCTATAGTAGGTGCCGATAGTTGTTGGGCGTGCGGAGACAGATGCCTGCCGCTAGGCGTCGCTCCGCCTGCGTGGCGAGAGGCAGGTGTGTCTTTGCCTGTGGGGCCGCTTGGGAGGCATCGAAGGGCATCGCCACGGAGGGCTCTGCCTGCGGTGCGGCACGCGTGCCGGCCCAATTCCGCACCTATCGAGAGGCTTCGAGATCGATCGATCGATCTCGAAGCCTCTCGATAGGCCCCGAAACGGCTGCTTCTCGTCAGGCATGCGTAGCTTTTGGTGTGGGGCCCGTGGCGCTGTGGGGAGGCGTCGCAGGCTATGGACATTGACCGTTGTTTGCGTGGTGGGGCCTCGAGGAGCCTTAGTTTTCCCGAGGCGTCGCTCGGGCAACACAGTCGTAGGCGCCGACGGCTGTCGGTGTGCGTGGCTGCGTGTGGATGTGGAGAGGCCTGGAGGGCTGTGGATTTGCCGGCCGACTTGGAGGGCTGCATGTGCGTAGGTGCCGATAGTTGTTGGGCGTGCGGAGACGGATGCCTGCCGCTAGGCGTCGCTCCGCCTGCGTGGCGAGAGGCAGGCGTGTCTTTGCCTGTGGGGCCGCTTGGGAGGCATCGAAGGGCATCGCCACGGAGGGCTCTGCCTGCGGAGCGGCACGCGTGCCGGCCCAATTCCGCACCTATCGAGAGGCTTCGAGATCGATCGATCGATCTCGAAGCCTCTCGATAGGCCCCGAAACGGCTGCTTCTCGTCAGGCATGCGTAGCTTTTGGTGTGGGGCCCGTGGCGCTGTGGGGAGGCGTCGCAGGCTATGGACATTGACCGTTGTTTGCGTGGTGGGGCCTCGAGGAGCCTTAATTTCCCGAGGCATCGCTCGGGCAACACAGGCGTAGGCGCCGACGGCTGTCGGTGTGCGTGGCTGCGTGTGGATGTGGAGAGGCCTGGAGGGCTGTGGATTTGCCGGCCGACTTGGAGGGCTGCATGTGCGTAGGTGCCGATAGTTGTTGGGCGTGCGGAGACGGATGCCTGCCGCTAGGCGTCGCTCCGCCTGCGTGGCGAGAGGCAGGCGTGTCTTTGCCTGTGGGGCCGCTTGGGAGGCATCGAAGGGCATCGCCACGGAGGGCTCTGCCTGCGGAGCGGCACGCGTGCCGGCCCAATTCCGCACCTATCGAGAGGCTTCGAGATCGATCGATCGATCTCGAAGCCTCTCGATAGGCCCCGAAACGGCTGCTTCTCGTCAGGCATGCGTAGCTTTTGGTGTGGGGCCCGTGGCGCTGTGGGGAGGCGTCGCAGGCTATGGACATTGACCGTTGTTTGCGTGGTGGGGCCTCGAGGAGCCTTAATTTCCCGAGGCGTCGCTCGGGCAACACAGGCGTAGGCGCCGACGGCTGTCGGTGTGCGTGGCTGCGTGTGGATGTGGAGAGGCCTGGAGGGCTGTGGATTTGCCGGCCGACTTGGAGGGCTGCATGTGCGTAGGTGCCGATAGTTGTTGGGCGTGCGGAGACGGATGCCTGCCGCTAGGCGTCGCTCCGCCTGCGTGGCGAGAGGCAGGTGTGTCTTTGCCTGTGGGGCCGCTTGGGAGGCATCGAAGGGCATCGCCACGGAGGGCTCTGCCTGCGGAGCGGCACGCGTGCCGGCCCAATTCCGCACCTATCGAGAGGCTTCGAGATCGATCGATCGATCTCGAAGCCTCTCGATAGGCCCCGAAACGGCTGCTTCTCGTCAGGCATGCGTAGCTTTTGGTGTGGGGCCCGTGGCGCTGTGGGGAGGCGTCGCAGGCTATGGACATTGACCGTTGTTTGCGTGGTGGGGCCTCGAGGAGCCTTAATTTCCCGAGGCGTCGCTCGGGCAACACAGGCGTAGGCGCCGACGGCTGTCGGTGTGCGTGGCTGCGTGTGGATGTGGAGAGGCCTGGAGGGCTGTGGATTTGCCGGCCGACTTGGAGGGCTGCATGTGCGTAGGTGCCGATAGTTGTTGGGCGTGCGGAGACGGATGCCTGCCGCTAGGCGTCGCTCCGCCTGCGTGGCGAGAGGCAGGTGTGTCTTTGCCTGTGGGGCCGCTTGGGAGGCATCGAAGGGCATCGCCACGGAGGGCTCTGCCTGCGGAGCGGCACGCGTGCCGGCCCAATTCCGCACCTATCGAGAGGCTTCGAGATCGATCGATCGATCTCGAAGCCTCTCGATAGGCCCCGAAACGGCTGCTTCTCATCAGGCATGCGTAGCTTTTGGTGTGGGGCCCGTGGCGCTGTGGGGAGGCGTCGCAGGCTATGGACATTGACCGTTGTTTGCGTGGTGGGGCCTCGAGGAGCCTTAATTTCCCGAGGCGTCGCTCGGGCAACACAGGCGTAGGCGCCGACGGCTGTCGGTGTGCGTGGCTGCGTGTGGATGTGGAGAGGCCTGGAGGGCTGTGGATTTGCCGGCCGACTTGGAGGGCTGCATGTGCGTAGGTGCCGATAGTTGTTGGGCATGCGGAGACGGATGCCTGCCGCTAGGCGTCGCTCCGCCTGCGTGGCGAGAGGCAGGTGTGTCTTTGCCTGTGGGGCCGCTTGGGAGGCATCGAAGGGCATCGCCACGGAGGGCTCTGCCTGCGGAGCGGCACGCGTGCCGGCCCAATTCCGCACCTATCGAGAGGCTTCGAGATCGATCGATCGATCTCGAAGCCTCTCGATAGGCCCCGAAACGGCTGCTTCTCGTCAGGCATGCGTAGCTTTTGGTGTGGGGCCCGTGGCGCTGTGGGGAGGCGTCGCAGGCTATGGACATTGACCGTTGTTTGCGTGGTGGGGCCTCGAGGAGCCTTAATTTCCCGAGGCGTCGCTCGGGCAACACAGGCGTAGGCGCCGACGGCTGTCGGTGTGCGTGGCTGCGTGTGGATGTGGAGAGGCCTGGAGGGCTGTGGATTTGCCGGCCGACTTGGAGGGCTGCATGTGCGTAGGTGCCGATAGTTGTTGGGCGTGCGGAGACGGATGCCTGCCGCTAGGCGTCGCTCCGCCTGCGTGGCGAGAGGCAGGTGTGTCTTTGCCTGTGGGGCCGCTTGGGAGGCATCGAAGGGCATCGCCACGGAGGGCTCTGCCTGCGGAGCGGCACGCGTGCCGGCCCAATTCCGCACCTATCGAGAGGCTTCGAGATCGATCGATCGATCTCGAAGCCTCTCGATAGGCCCCGAAACGGCTGCTTCTCGTCAGGCATGCGTAGCTTTTGGTGTGGGGCCCGTGGCGCTGTGGGGAGGCGTCGCAGGCTATGGACATTGACCGTTGTTTGCGTGGTGGGGCCTCGAGGAGCCTTAATTTCCCGAGGCGTCGCTCGGGCAACACAGGCGTAGGCGCCGACGGCTGTCGGTGTGCGTGGCTGCGTGTGGATGTGGAGAGGCCTGGAGGGCTGTGGATTTGCCGGCCGACTTGGAGGGCTGCATGTGCCCTATAGTAGGTGCCGATAGTTGTTGGGCGTGCGGAGACGGATGCCTGCCGCTAGGCGTCGCTCCGCCTGCGTGGCGAGAGGCAGGTGTGTCTTTGCCTGTGGGGCCGCTTGGGAGGCATCGAAGGGCATCGCCACGGAGGGCTCTGCCTGCGGAGCGGCACGCGTGCCGGCCCAATTCCGCACCTATCGAGAGGCTTCGAGATCGATCGATCGATCTCGAAGCCTCTCGATAGGCCCCGAAACGGCTGCTTCTCGTCAGGCATGCGTAGCTTTTGGTGTGGGGCCCGTGGCGCTGTGGGGAGGCGTCGCAGGCTATGGACATTGACCGTTGTTTGCGTGGTGGGGCCTCGAGGAGCCTTAGTTTCCGGAGGCGTCGCTCGGGCAACACAGGCGTAGGCGCCGACGGCTGTCGGTGTGCGTGGCTGCGTGTGGATGTGGAGAGGCCTGGAGGGCTGTGGATTTGCCGGCCGACTTGGAGGGCTGCATGTGCGTAGGTGCCGATAGTTGTTGGGCGTGCGGAGACGGATGCCTGCCGCTAGGCGTCGCTCCGCCTGCGTGGCGAGAGGCAGGCGTGTCTTTGCCTGTGGGGCCGCTTGGGAGGCATCGAAGGGCATCGCCACGGAGGGCTCTGCCTGCGGAGCGGCACGCGTGCCGGCCCAATTCCGCACCTATCGAGAGGCTTCGAGATCGATCGATCGATCTCGAAGCCTCTCGATAGGCCCCGAAACGGCTGCTTCTCGTCAGGCATGCGTAGCTTTTGGTGTGGGGCCCGTGGCGCTGTGGGGAGGCGTCGCAGGCTATGGACATTGACCGTTGTTTGCGTGGTGGGGCCTCGAGGAGCCTTAGTTTCCCGAGGCGTCGCTCGGGCAACACAGGCGTAGGCGCCGACGGCTGTCGGTGTGCGTGGCTGCGTGTGGATGTGGAGAGGCCTGGAGGGCTGTGGATTTGCCGGCCGACTTGGAGGGCTGCATGTGCGTAGGTGCCGATAGTTGTTGGGCGTGCGGAGACGGATGCCTGCCGCTAGGCGTCGCTCCGCCTGCGTGGCGAGAGGCAGGCGTGTCTTTGCCTGTGGGGCCGCTTGGGAGGCATCGAAGGGCATCGCCACGGAGGGCTCTGCCTGCGGAGCGGCACGCGTGCCGGCCCAATTCCGCACCTATCGAGAGGCTTCGAGATCGATCGATCGATCTCGAAGCCTCTCGATAGGCCCCGAAACGGCTGCTTCTCGTCAGGCATGCGTAGCTTTTGGTGTGGGGCCCGTGGCGCTGTGGGGAGGCGTCGCAGGCTATGGACATTGACCGTTGTTTGCGTGGTGGGGCCTCGAGGAGCCTTAATTTCCCGAGGCGTCGCTCGGGCAACACAGGCGTAGGCGCCGACGGCTGTCGGTGTGCGTGGCTGCGTGTGGATGTGGAGAGGCCTGGAGGGCTGTGGATTTGCCGGCCGACTTGGAGGGCTGCATGTGCGTAGGTGCCGATAGTTGTTGGGCGTGCGGAGACGGATGCCTGCCGCTAGGCGTCGCTCCGCCTGCGTGGCGAGAGGCAGGTGTGTCTTTGCCTGTGGGGCCGCTTGGGAGGCATCGAAGGGCATCGCCACGGAGGGCTCTGCCTGCGGAGCGGCACGCGTGCCGGCCCAATTCCGCACCTATCGAGAGGCTTCGAGATCGATCGATCGATCTCGAAGCCTCTCGATAGGCCCCGAAACGGCTGCTTCTCGTCAGGCATGCGTAGCTTTTGGTGTGGGGCCCGTGGCGCTGTGGGGAGGCGTCGCAGGCTATGGACATTGACCGTTGTTTGCGTGGTGGGGCCTCGAGGAGCCTTAATTTCCCGAGGCGTCGCTCGGGCAACACAGGCGTAGGCGCCGACGGCTGTCGGTGTGCGTGGCTGCGTGTGGATGTGGAGAGGCCTGGAGGGCTGTGGATTTGCCGGCCGACTTGGAGGGCTGCATGTGCGTAGGTGCCGATAGTTGTTGGGCGTGCGGAGACGGATGCCTGCCGCTAGGCGTCGCTCCGCCTGCGTGGCGAGAGGCAGGTGTGTCTTTGCCTGTGGGGCCGCTTGGGAGGCATCGAAGGGCATCGCCACGGAGGGCTCTGCCTGCGGAGCGGCACGCGTGCCGGCCCAATTCCGCACCTATCGAGAGGCTTCGAGATCGATCGATCGATCTCGAAGCCTCTCGATAGGCCCCGAAACGGCTGCTTCTCATCAGGCATGCGTAGCTTTTGGTGTGGGGCCCGTGGCGCTGTGGGGAGGCGTCGCAGGCTATGGACATTGACCGTTGTTTGCGTGGTGGGGCCTCGAGGAGCCTTAATTTCCCGAGGCGTCGCTCGGGCAACACAGGCGTAGGCGCCGACGGCTGTCGGTGTGCGTGGCTGCGTGTGGATGTGGAGAGGCCTGGAGGGCTGTGGATTTGCCGGCCGACTTGGAGGGCTGCATGTGCGTAGGTGCCGATAGTTGTTGGGCGTGCGGAGACGGATGCCTGCCGCTAGGCGTCGCTCCGCCTGCGTGGCGAGAGGCAGGTGTGTCTTTGCCTGTGGGGCCGCTTGGGAGGCATCGAAGGGCATCGCCACGGAGGGCTCTGCCTGCGGAGCGGCACGCGTGCCGGCCCAATTCCGCACCTATCGAGAGGCTTCGAGATCGATCGATCGATCTCGAAGCCTCTCGATAGGCCCCGAAACGGCTGCTTCTCGTCAGGCATGCGTAGCTTTTGGTGTGGGGCCCGTGGCGCTGTGGGGAGGCGTCGCAGGCTATGGACATTGACCGTTGTTTGCGTGGTGGGGCCTCGAGGAGCCTTAATTTCCCGAGGCGTCGCTCGGGCAACACAGGCGTAGGCGCCGACGGCTGTCGGTGTGCGTGGCTGCGTGTGGATGTGGAGAGGCCTGGAGGGCTGTGGATTTGCCGGCCGACTTGGAGGGCTGCATGTGCGTAGGTGCCGATAGTTGTTGGGCGTGCGGAGACGGATGCCTGCCGCTAGGCGTCGCTCCGCCTGCGTGGCGAGAGGCAGGTGTGTCTTTGCCTGTGGGGCCGCTTGGGAGGCATCGAAGGGCATCGCCACGGAGGGCTCTGCCTGCGGAGCGGCACGCGTGCCGGCCCAATTCCGCACCTATCGAGAGGCTTCGAGATCGATCGATCGATCTCGAAGCCTCTCGATAGGCCCCGAAACGGCTGCTTCTCGTCAGGCATGCGTAGCTTTTGGTGTGGGGCCCGTGGCGCTGTGGGGAGGCGTCGCAGGCTATGGACATTGACCGTTGTTTGCGTGGTGGGGCCTCGAGGAGCCTTAATTTCCCGAGGCGTCGCTCGGGCAACACAGGCGTAGGCGCCGACGGCTGTCGGTGTGCGTGGCTGTGTGTGGATGTGGAGAGGCCTGGAGGGCTGTGGATTTGCCGGCCGACTTGGAGGGCTGCATGTGCGTAGGTGCCGATAGTTGTTGGGCGTGCGGAGACGGATGCCTGCCGCTAGGCGTCGCTCCGCCTGCGTGGCGAGAGGCAGGTGTGTGTTTGCCTGTGGGGCCGCTTGGGAGGCATCGAAGGGCATCGCCACGGAGGGCTCTGCCTGCGGAGCGGCACGCGTGCCGGCCCAATTCCGCACCTATCGAGAGGCTTCGAGATCGATCGATCGATCTCGAAGCCTCTCGATAGGCCCCGAAACGGCTGCTTCTCGTCAGGCATGCGTAGCTTTTGGTGTGGGGCCCGTGGCGCTGTGGGGAGGCGTCGCAGGCTATGGACATTGACCGTTGTTTGCGTGGTGGGGCCTCGAGGAGCCTTAATTTCCCGAGGCGTCGCTCGGGCAACACAGGCGTAGGCGCCGACGGCTGTCGGTGTGCGTGGCTGCGTGTGGATGTGGAGAGGCCTGGAGGGCTGTGGATTTGCCGGCCGACTTGGAGGGCTGCATGTGCCCTATAGTAGGTGCCGATAGTTGTTGGGCGTGCGGAGACGGATGCCTGCCGCTAGGCGTCGCTCCGCCTGCGTGGCGAGAGGCAGGTGTGTGTTTGCCTGTGGGGCCGCTTGGGAGGCATCGAAGGGCATCGCCACGGAGGGCTCTGCCTGCGGAGCGGCACGCGTGCCGGCCCAATTCCGCACCTATCGAGAGGCTTCGAGATCGATCGATCGATCTCGAAGCCTCTCGATAGGCCCCGAAACGGCTGCTTCTCGTCAGGCATGCGTAGCTTTTGGTGTGGGGCCCGTGGCGCTGTGGGGAGGCGTCGCAGGCTATGGACATTGACCGTTGTTTGCGTGGTGGGGCCTCGAGGAGCCTTAATTTCCCGAGGCGTCGCTCGGGCAACACAGGCGTAGGCGCCGACGGCTGTCGGTGTGCGTGGCTGCGTGTGGATGTGGAGAGGCCTGGAGGGCTGTGGATTTGCCGGCCGACTTGGAGGGCTGCATGTGCGTAGGTGCCGATAGTTGTTGGGCGTGCGGAGACGGATGCCTGCCGCTAGGCGTCGCTCCGCCTGCGTGGCGAGAGGCAGGTGTGTCTTTGCCTGTGGGGCCGCTTGGGAGGCATCGAAGGGCATCGCCACGGAGGGCTCTGCCTGCGGAGCGGCACGCGTGCCGGCCCAATTCCGCACCTATCGAGAGGCTTCGAGATCGATCGATCGATCTCGAAGCCTCTCGATAGGCCCCGAAACGGCTGCTTCTCGTCAGGCATGCGTAGCTTTTGGTGTGGGGCCCGTGGCGCTGTGGGGAGGCGTCGCAGGCTATGGACATTGACCGTTGTTTGCGTGGTGGGGCCTCGAGGAGCCTTAATTTCCCGAGGCGTCGCTCGGGCAACACAGGCGTAGGCGCCGACGGCTGTCGGTGTGCGTGGCTGCGTGTGGATGTGGAGAGGCCTGGAGGGCTGTGGATTTGCCGGCCGACTTGGAGGGCTGCATGTGCGTAGGTGCCGATAGTTGTTGGGCGTGCGGAGACGGATGCCTGCCGCTAGGCGTCGCTCCGCCTGCGTGGCGAGAGGCAGGTGTGTCTTTGCCTGTGGGGCCGCTTGGGAGGCATCGAAGGGCATCGCCACGGAGGGCTCTGCCTGCGGAGCGGCACGCGTGCCGGCCCAATTCCGCACCTATCGAGAGGCTTCGAGATCGATCGATCGATCTCGAAGCCTCTCGATAGGCCCCGAAACGGCTGCTTCTCGTCAGGCATGCGTAGCTTTTGGTGTGGGGCCCGTGGCGCTGTGGGGAGGCGTCGCAGGCTATGGACATTGACCGTTGTTTGCGTGGTGGGGCCTCGAGGAGCCTTAATTTCCCGAGGCGTCGCTCGGGCAACACAGGCGTAGGCGCCGACGGCTGTCGGTGTGCGTGGCTGCGTGTGGATGTGGAGAGGCCTGGAGGGCTGTGGATTTGCCGGCCGACTTGGAGGGCTGCATGTGCGTAGGTGCCGATAGTTGTTGGGCGTGCGGAGACGGATGCCTGCCGCTAGGCGTCGCTCCGCCTGCGTGGCGAGAGGCAGGTGTGTCTTTGCCTGTGGGGCCGCTTGGGAGGCATCGAAGGGCATCGCCACGGAGGGCTCTGCCTGCGGAGCGGCACGCGTGCCGGCCCAATTCCGCACCTATCGAGAGGCTTCGAGATCGATCGATCGATCTCGAAGCCTCTCGATAGGCCCCGAAACGGCTGCTTCTCATCAGGCATGCGTAGCTTTTGGTGTGGGGCCCGTGGCGCTGTGGGGAGGCGTCGCAGGCTATGGACATTGACCGTTGTTTGCGTGGTGGGGCCTCGAGGAGCCTTAATTTCCCGAGGCGTCGCTCGGGCAACACAGGCGTAGGCGCCGACGGCTGTCGGTGTGCGTGGCTGCGTGTGGATGTGGAGAGGCCTGGAGGGCTGTGGATTTGCCGGCCGACTTGGAGGGCTGCATGTGCGTAGGTGCCGATAGTTGTTGGGCGTGCGGAGACGGATGCCTGCCGCTAGGCGTCGCTCCGCCTGCGTGGCGAGAGGCAGGTGTGTCTTTGCCTGTGGGGCCGCTTGGGAGGCATCGAAGGGCATCGCCACGGAGGGCTCTGCCTGCGGAGCGGCACGCGTGCCGGCCCAATTCCGCACCTATCGAGAGGCTTCGAGATCGATCGATCGATCTCGAAGCCTCTCGATAGGCCCCGAAACGGCTGCTTCTCGTCAGGCATGCGTAGCTTTTGGTGTGGGGCCCGTGGCGCTGTGGGGAGGCGTCGCAGGCTATGGACATTGACCGTTGTTTGCGTGGTGGGGCCTCGAGGAGCCTTAATTTCCCGAGGCGTCGCTCGGGCAACACAGGCGTAGGCGCCGACGGCTGTCGGTGTGCGTGGCTGCGTGTGGATGTGGAGAGGCCTGGAGGGCTGTGGATTTGCCGGCCGACTTGGAGGGCTGCATGTGCGTAGGTGCCGATAGTTGTTGGGCGTGCGGAGACGGATGCCTGCCGCTAGGCGTCGCTCCGCCTGCGTGGCGAGAGGCAGGTGTGTCTTTGCCTGTGGGGCCGCTTGGGAGGCATCGAAGGGCATCGCCACGGAGGGCTCTGCCTGCGGAGCGGCACGCGTGCCGGCCCAATTCCGCACCTATCGAGAGGCTTCGAGATCGATCGATCGATCTCGAAGCCTCTCGATAGGCCCCGAAACGGCTGCTTCTCGTCAGGCATGCGTAGCTTTTGGTGTGGGGCCCGTGGCGCTGTGGGGAGGCGTCGCAGGCTATGGACATTGACCGTTGTTTGCGTGGTGGGGCCTCGAGGAGCCTTAATTTCCCGAGGCGTCGCTCGGGCAACACAGGCGTAGGCGCCGACGGCTGTCGGTGTGCGTGGCTGTGTGTGGATGTGGAGAGGCCTGGAGGGCTGTGGATTTGCCGGCCGACTTGGAGGGCTGCATGTGCGTAGGTGCCGATAGTTGTTGGGCGTGCGGAGACGGATGCCTGCCGCTAGGCGTCGCTCCGCCTGCGTGGCGAGAGGCAGGTGTGTGTTTGCCTGTGGGGCCGCTTGGGAGGCATCGAAGGGCATCGCCACGGAGGGCTCTGCCTGCGGAGCGGCACGCGTGCCGGCCCAATTCCGCACCTATCGAGAGGCTTCGAGATCGATCGATCGATCTCGAAGCCTCTCGATAGGCCCCGAAACGGCTGCTTCTCGTCAGGCATGCGTAGCTTTTGGTGTGGGGCCCGTGGCGCTGTGGGGAGGCGTCGCAGGCTATGGACATTGACCGTTGTTTGCGTGGTGGGGCCTCGAGGAGCCTTAATTTCCCGAGGCGTCGCTCGGGCAACACAGGCGTAGGCGCCGACGGCTGTCGGTGTGCGTGGCTGCGTGTGGATGTGGAGAGGCCTGGAGGGCTGTGGATTTGCCGGCCGACTTGGAGGGCTGCATGTGCCCTATAGTAGGTGCCGATAGTTGTTGGGCGTGCGGAGACGGATGCCTGCCGCTAGGCGTCGCTCCGCCTGCGTGGCGAGAGGCAGGTGTGTGTTTGCCTGTGGGGCCGCTTGGGAGGCATCGAAGGGCATCGCCACGGAGGGCTCTGCCTGCGGAGCGGCACGCGTGCCGGCCCAATTCCGCACCTATCGAGAGGCTTCGAGATCGATCGATCGATCTCGAAGCCTCTCGATAGGCCCCGAAACGGCTGCTTCTCGTCAGGCATGCGTAGCTTTTGGTGTGGGGCCCGTGGCGCTGTGGGGAGGCGTCGCAGGCTATGGACATTGACCGTTGTTTGCGTGGTGGGGCCTCGAGGAGCCTTAATTTCCCGAGGCGTCGCTCGGGCAACACAGGCGTAGGCGCCGACGGCTGTCGGTGTGCGTGGCTGCGTGTGGATGTGGAGAGGCCTGGAGGGCTGTGGATTTGCCGGCCGACTTGGAGGGCTGCATGTGCGTAGGTGCCGATAGTTGTTGGGCGTGCGGAGACGGATGCCTGCCGCTAGGCGTCGCTCCGCCTGCGTGGCGAGAGGCAGGTGTGTCTTTGCCTGTGGGGCCGCTTGGGAGGCATCGAAGGGCATCGCCACGGAGGGCTCTGCCTGCGGAGCGGCACGCGTGCCGGCCCAATTCCGCACCTATCGAGAGGCTTCGAGATCGATCGATCGATCTCGAAGCCTCTCGATAGGCCCCGAAACGGCTGCTTCTCGTCAGGCATGCGTAGCTTTTGCTGTGGGGCCCGTGGCGCTGTGGGGAGGCGTCGCAGGCTATGGACATTGACCGTTGTTTGCGTGGTGGGGCTTCGAGGAGCCTTAATTTCCCGAGGCGTCGCTCGGGCAACACAGGCGTAGGCGCCGACGGCTGTCGGTGTGCGTGGCTGCGTGTGGATGTGGAGAGGCCTGGAGGGCTGTGGATTTGCCGGCCGACTTGGAGGGCTGCATGTGCGTAGGTGCCGATAGTTGTTGGGCGTGCGGAGACGGATGCCTGCCGCTAGGCGTCGCTCCGCCTGCGTGGCGAGAGGCAGGTGTGTCTTTGCCTGTGGGGCCGCTTGGGAGGCATCGAAGGGCATCGCCACGGAGGGCTCTGCCTGCGGAGCGGCACGCGTGCCGGCCCAATTCCGCACCTATCGAGAGGCTTCGAGATCGATCGATCGATCTCGAAGCCTCTCGATAGGCCCCGAAACGGCTGCTTCTCGTCAGGCATGCGTAGCTTTTGGTGTGGGGCCCGTGGCGCTGTGGGGAGGCGTCGCAGGCTATGGACATTGACCGTTGTTTGCGTGGTGGGGCCTCGAGGAGCCTTAATTTCCCGAGGCGTCGCTCGGGCAACACAGGCGTAGGCGCCGACGGCTGTCGGTGTGCGTGGCTGCGTGTGGATGTGGAGAGGCCTGGAGGGCTGTGGATTTGCCGGCCGACTTGGAGGGCTGCATGTGCGTAGGTGCCGATAGTTGTTGGGCGTGCGGAGACGGATGCCTGCCGCTAGGCGTCGCTCCGCCTGCGTGGCGAGAGGCAGGTGTGTCTTTGCCTGTGGGGCCGCTTGGGAGGCATCGAAGGGCATCGCCACGGAGGGCTCTGCCTGCGGAGCGGCACGCGTGCCGGCCCAATTCCGCACCTATCGAGAGGCTTCGAGATCGATCGATCGATCTCGAAGCCTCTCGATAGGCCCCGAAACGGCTGCTTCTCGTCAGGCATGCGTAGCTTTTGGTGTGGGGCCCGTGGCGCTGTGGGGAGGCGTCGCAGGCTATGGACATTGACCGTTGTTTGCGTGGTGGGGCCTCGAGGAGCCTTAATTTCCCGAGGCGTCGCTCGGGCAACACAGGCGTAGGCGCCGACGGCTGTCGGTGTGCGTGGCTGCGTGTGGATGTGGAGAGGCCTGGAGGGCTGTGGATTTGCCGGCCGACTTGGAGGGCTGCATGTGCGTAGGTGCCGATAGTTGTTGGGCGTGCGGAGACGGATGCCTGCCGCTAGGCGTCGCTCCGCCTGCGTGGCGAGAGGCAGGTGTGTCTTTGCCTGTGGGGCCGCTTGGGAGGCATCGAAGGGCATCGCCACGGAGGGCTCTGCCTGCGGAGCGGCACGCGTGCCGGCCCAATTCCGCACCTATCGAGAGGCTTCGAGATCGATCGATCGATCTCGAAGCCTCTCGATAGGCCCCGAAACGGCTGCTTCTCGTCAGGCATGCGTAGCTTTTGGTGTGGGGCCCGTGGCGCTGTGGGGAGGCGTCGCAGGCTATGGACATTGACCGTTGTTTGCGTGGTGGGGCCTCGAGGAGCCTTAATTTCCCGAGGCGTCGCTCGGGCAACACAGGCGTAGGCGCCGACAGCTGTCGGTGTGCGTGGCTGCGTGTGGATGTGGAGAGGCCTGGAGGGCTGTGGATTTGCCGGCCGACTTGGAGGGCTGCATGTGCCCTATAGTAGGTGCCGATAGTTGTTGGGCGTGCGGAGACGGATGCCTGCCGCTAGGCGTCGCTGCGCCTGCGTGGCGAGAGGCAGGTGTGTCTTTGCCTGTGGGGCCGCTTGGGAGGCATCGAAGGGCATCGCCACGGAGGGCTCTGCCTGCGGAGCGGCACGCGTGCCGGCCCAATTCCGCACCTATCGAGAGGCTTCGAGATCGATCGATCGATCTCGAAGCCTCTCGATAGGCCCCGAAACGGCTGCTTCTCGTCAGGCATGCGTAGCTTTTGGTGTGGGGCCCGTGGCGCTGTGGGGAGGCGTCGCAGGCTATGGACATTGACCGTTGTTTGCGTGGTGGGGCCTCGAGGAGCCTTAATTTCCCGAGGCGTCGCTCGGGCAACACAGGCGTAGGCGCCGACGGCTGTCGGTGTGCGTGGCTGCGTGTGGATGTGGAGAGGCCTGGAGGGCTGTGGATTTGCCGGCCGACTTGGAGGGCTGCATGTGCGTAGGTGCCGATAGTTGTTGGGCGTGCGGAGACGGATGCCTGCCGCTAGGCGTCGCTCCGCCTGCGTGGCGAGAGGCAGGTGTGTCTTTGCCTGTGGGGCCGCTTGGGAGGCATCGAAGGGCATCGCCACGGAGGGCTCTGCCTGCGGAGCGGCACGCGTGCCGGCCCAATTCCGCACCTATCGAGAGGCTTCGAGATCGATCGATCGATCTCGAAGCCTCTCGATAGGCCCCGAAACGGCTGCTTCTCGTCAGGCATGCGTAGCTTTTGGTGTGGGGCCCGTGGCGCTGTGGGGAGGCGTCGCAGGCTATGGACATTGACCGTTGTTTGCGTGGTGGGGCCTCGAGGAGCCTTAATTTCCCGAGGCGTCGCTCGGGCAACACAGGCGTAGGCGCCGACAGCTGTCGGTGTGCGTGGCTGCGTGTGGATGTGGAGAGGCCTGGAGGGCTGTGGATTTGCCGGCCGACTTGGAGGGCTGCATGTGCCCTATAGTAGGTGCCGATAGTTGTTGGGCGTGCGGAGACGGATGCCTGCCGCTAGGCGTCGCTGCGCCTGCGTGGCGAGAGGCAGGTGTGTCTTTGCCTGTGGGGCCGCTTGGGAGGCATCGAAGGGCATCGCCACGGAGGGCTCTGCCTGCGGAGCGGCACGCGTGCCGGCCCAATTCCGCACCTATCGAGAGGCTTCGAGATCGATCGATCGATCTCGAAGCCTCTCGATAGGCCCCGAAACGGCTGCTTCTCGTCAGGCATGCGTAGCTTTTGGTGTGGGGCCCGTGGCGCTGTGGGGAGGCGTCGCAGGCTATGGACATTGACCGTTGTTTGCGTGGTGGGGCCTCGAGGAGCCTTAATTTCCCGAGGCGTCGCTCGGGCAACACAGGCGTAGGCGCCGACGGCTGTCGGTGTGCGTGGCTGCGTGTGGATGTGGAGAGGCCTGGAGGGCTGTGGATTTGCCGGCCGACTTGGAGGGCTGCATGTGCGTAGGTGCCGATAGTTGTTGGGCGTGCGGAGACGGATGCCTGCCGCTAGGCGTCGCTCCGCCTGCGTGGCGAGAGGCAGGTGTGTCTTTGCCTGTGGGGCCGCTTGGGAGGCATCGAAGGGCATCGCCACGGAGGGCTCTGCCTGCGGAGCGGCACGCGTGCCGGCCCAATTCCGCACCTATCGAGAGGCTTCGAGATCGATCGATCGATCTCGAAGCCTCTCGATAGGCCCCGAAACGGCTGCTTCTCGTCAGGCATGCGTAGCTTTTGGTGTGGGGCCCGTGGCGCTGTGGGGAGGCGTCGCAGGCTATGGACATTGACCGTTGTTTGCGTGGTGGGGCCTCGAGGAGCCTTAATTTCCCGAGGCGTCGCTCGGGCAACACAGGCGTAGGCGCCGACGGCTGTCGGTGTGCGTGGCTGCGTGTGGATGTGGAGAGGCCTGGAGGGCTGTGGATTTGCCGGCCGACTTGGAGGGCTGCATGTGCCCTATAGTAGGTGCCGATAGTTGTTGGGCGTGCGGAGACGGATGCCTGCCGCTAGGCGTCGCTCCGCCTGCGTGGCGAGAGGCAGGTGTGTCTTTGCCTGTGGGGCCGCTTGGGAGGCATCGAAGGGCATCGCCACGGAGGGCTCTGCCTGCGGAGCGGCACGCGTGCCGGCCCAATTCCGCACCTATCGAGAGGCTTCGAGATCGATCGATCGATCTCGAAGCCTCTCGATAGGCCCCGAAACGGCTGCTTCTCGTCAGGCATGCGTAGCTTTTGGTGTGGGGCCCGTGGCGCTGTGGGGAGGCGTCGCAGGCTATGGACATTGACCGTTGTTTGCGTGGTGGGGCCTCGAGGAGCCTTAATTTCCCGAGGCGTCGCTCGGGCAACACAGGCGTAGGCGCCGACGGCTGTCGGTGTGCGTGGCTGCGTGTGGATGTGGAGAGGCCTGGAGGGCTGTGGATTTGCCGGCCGACTTGGAGGGCTGCATGTGCCCTATAGTAGGTGCCGATAGTTGTTGGGCGTGCGGAGACGGATGCCTGCCGCTAGGCGTCGCTCCGCCTGCGTGGCGAGAGGCAGGTGTGTCTTTGCCTGTGGGGCCGCTTGGGAGGCATCGAAGGGCATCGCCACGGAGGGCTCTGCCTGCGGAGCGGCACGCGTGCCGGCCCAATTCCGCACCTATCGAGAGGCTTCGAGATCGATCGATCGATCTCGAAGCCTCTCGATAGGCCCCGAAACGGCTGCTTCTCGTCAGGCATGCGTAGCTTTTGGTGTGGGGCCCATGGCGCTGTGGGGAGGCGTCGCAGGCTATGGACATTGACCGTTGTTTGCGTGGTGGGGCCTCGAGGAGCCTTAATTTCCCGAGGCGTCGCTCGGGCAACACAGGCGTAGGCGCCGACGGCTGTCGGTGTGCGTGGCTGCGTGTGGATGTGGAGAGGCCTGGAGGGCTGTGGATTTGCCGGCCGACTTGGAGGGCTGCATGTGCGTAGGTGCCGATAGTTGTTGGGCGTGCGGAGACGGATGCCTGCCGCTAGGCGTCGCTCCGCCTGCGTGGCGAGAGGCAGGTGTGTGTTTGCCTGTGGGGCCGCTTGGGAGGCATCGAAGGGCATCGCCACGGAGGGCTCTGCCTGCGGAGCGGCACGCGTGCCGGCCCAATTCCGCACCTATCGAGAGGCTTCGAGATCGATCGATCGATCTCGAAGCCTCTCGATAGGCCCCGAAACGGCTGCTTCTCGTCAGGCATGCGTAGCTTTTGGTGTGGGGCCCGTGGCGCTGTGGGGAGGCGTAGCAGGCTATGGACATTGACCGTTGTTTGCGTGGTGGGGCCTCGAGGAGCCTTAATTTCCCGAGGCGTCGCTCGGGCAACACAGGCGTAGGCGCCGACGGCTGTCGGTGTGCGTGGCTGCGTGTGGATGTGGAGAGGCCTGGAGGGCTGTGGATTTGCCGGCCGACTTGGAGGGCTGCATGTGCGTAGGTGCCGATAGTTGTTGGGCGTGCGGAGACGGATGCCTGCCGCTAGGCGTCGCTGCGCCTGCGTGGCGAGAGGCAGGTGTGTCTTTGCCTGTGGGGCCGCTTGGGAGGCATCGAAGGGCATCGCCACGGAGGGCTCTGCCTGCGGAGCGGCACGCGTGCCGGCCCAATTCCGCACCTATCGAGAGGCTTCGAGATCGATCGATCGATCTCGAAGCCTCTCGATAGGCCCCGAAACGGCTGCTTCTCGTCAGGCATGCGTAGCTTTTGGTGTGGGGCCCGTGGCGCTGTGGGGAGGCGTCGCAGGCTATGGACATTGACCGTTGTTTGCGTGGTGGGGCCTCGAGGAGCCTTAATTTCCCGAGGCGTCGCTCGGGCAACACAGGCGTAGGCGCCGACGGCTGTCGGTGTGCGTGGCTGCGTGTGGATGTGGAGAGGCCTGGAGGGCTGTGGATTTGCCGGCCGACTTGGAGGGCTGCATGTGCGTAGGTGCCGATAGTTGTTGGGCGTGCGGAGACGGATGCCTGCCGCTAGGCGTCGCTCCGCCTGCGTGGCGAGAGGCAGGTGTGTCTTTGCCTGTGGGGCCGCTTGGGAGGCATCGAAGGGCATCGCCACGGAGGGCTCTGCCTGCGGAGCGGCACGCGTGCCGGCCCAATTCCGCACCTATCGAGAGGCTTCGAGATCGATCGATCGATCTCGAAGCCTCTCGATAGGCCCCGAAACGGCTGCTTCTCGTCAGGCATGCGTAGCTTTTGGTGTGGGGCCCGTGGCGCTGTGGGGAGGCGTCGCAGGCTATGGACATTGACCGTTGTTTGCGTGGTGGGGCCTCGAGGAGCCTTAATTTCCCGAGGCGTCGCTCGGGCAACACAGGCGTAGGCGCCGACGGCTGTCGGTGTGCGTGGCTGCGTGTGGATGTGGAGAGGCCTGGAGGGCTGTGGATTTGCCGGCCGACTTGGAGGGCTGCATGTGCGTAGGTGCCGATAGTTGTTGGGCGTGCGGAGACGGATGCCTGCCGCTAGGCGTCGCTCCGCCTGCGTGGCGAGAGGCAGGTGTGTGTTTGCCTGTGGGGCCGCTTGGGAGGCATCGAAGGGCATCGCCACGGAGGGCTCTGCCTGCGGAGCGGCACGCGTGCCGGCCCAATTCCGCACCTATCGAGAGGCTTCGAGATCGATCGATCGATCTCGAAGCCTCTCGATAGGCCCCGAAACGGCTGCTTCTCGTCAGGCATGCGTAGCTTTTGGTGTGGGGCCCGTGGCGCTGTGGGGAGGCGTCGCAGGCTATGGACATTGACCGTTGTTTGCGTGGTGGGGCCTCGAGGAGCCTTAATTTCCCGAGGCGTCGCTCGGGCAACACAGGCGTAGGCGCCGACGGCTGTCGGTGTGCGTGGCTGCGTGTGGATGTGGAGAGGCCTGGAGGGCTGTGGATTTGCCGGCCGACTTGGAGGGCTGCATGTGCCCTATAGTAGGTGCCGATAGTTGTTGGGCGTGCGGAGACGGATGCCTGCCGCTAGGCGTCGCTGCGCCTGCGTGGCGAGAGGCAGGTGTGTCTTTGCCTGTGGGGCCGCTTGGGAGGCATCGAAGGGCATCGCCACGGAGGGCTCTGCCTGCGGAGCGGCACGCGTGCCGGCCCAATTCCGCACCTATCGAGAGGCTTCGAGATCGATCGATCGATCTCGAAGCCTCTCGATAGGCCCCGAAACGGCTGCTTCTCGTCAGGCATGCGTAGCTTTTGGTGTGGGGCCCGTGGCGCTGTGGGGAGGCGTCGCAGGCTATGGACATTGACCGTTGTTTGCGTGGTGGGGCCTCGAGGAGCCTTAATTTCCCGAGGCGTCGCTCGGGCAACACAGGCGTAGGCGCCGACGGCTGTCGGTGTGCGTGGCTGCGTGTGGATGTGGAGAGGCCTGGAGGGCTGTGGATTTGCCGGCCGACTTGGAGGGCTGCATGTGCGTAGGTGCCGATAGTTGTTGGGCGTGCGGAGACGGATGCCTGCCGCTAGGCGTCGCTCCGCCTGCGTGGCGAGAGGCAGGTGTGTGTTTGCCTGTGGGGCCGCTTGGGAGGCATCGAAGGGCATCGCCACGGAGGGCTCTGCCTGCGGAGCGGCACGCGTGCCGGCCCAATTCCGCACCTATCGAGAGGCTTCGAGATCGATCGATCGATCTCGAAGCCTCTCGATAGGCCCCGAAACGGCTGCTTCTCGTCAGGCATGCGTAGCTTTTGGTGTGGGGCCCGTGGCGCTGTGGGGAGGCGTCGCAGGCTATGGACATTGACCGTTGTTTGCGTGGTGGGGCCTCGAGGAGCCTTAATTTCCCGAGGCGTCGCTCGGGCAACACAGGCGTAGGCGCCGACGGCTGTCGGTGTGCGTGGCTGCGTGTGGATGTGGAGAGGCCTGGAGGGCTGTGGATTTGCCGGCCGACTTGGAGGGCTGCATGTGCCCTATAGTAGGTGCCGATAGTTGTTGGGCGTGCGGAGACGGATGCCTGCCGCTAGGCGTCGCTGCGCCTGCGTGGCGAGAGGCAGGTGTGTCTTTGCCTGTGGGGCCGCTTGGGAGGCATCGAAGGGCATCGCCACGGAGGGCTCTGCCTGCGGAGCGGCACGCGTGCCGGCCCAATTCCGCACCTATCGAGAGGCTTCGAGATCGATCGATCGATCTCGAAGCCTCTCGATAGGCCCCGAAACGGCTGCTTCTCGTCAGGCATGCGTAGCTTTTGGTGTGGGGCCCGTGGCGCTGTGGGGAGGCGTCGCAGGCTATGGACATTGACCGTTGTTTGCGTGGTGGGGCCTCGAGGAGCCTTAATTTCCCGAGGCATCGCTCGGGCAACACAGGCGTAGGCGCCGACGGCTGTCGGTGTGCGTGGCTGCGTGTGGATGTGGAGAGGCCTGGAGGGCTGTGGATTTGCCGGCCGACTTGGAGGGCTGCATGTGCGTAGGTGCCGATAGTTGTTGGGCGTGCGGAGACGGATGCCTGCCGCTAGGCGTCGCTCCGCCTGCGTGGCGAGAGGCAGGTGTGTCTTTGCCTGTGGGGCCGCTTGGGAGGCATCGAAGGGCATCGCCACGGAGGGCTCTGCCTGCGGAGCGGCACGCGTGCCGGCCCAATTCCGCACCTATCGAGAGGCTTCGAGATCGATCGATCGATCTCGAAGCCTCTCGATAGGCCCCGAAACGGCTGCTTCTCGTCAGGCATGCGTAGCTTTTGGTGTGGGGCCCGTGGCGCTGTGGGGAGGCGTCGCAGGCTATGGACATTGACCGTTGTTTGCGTGGTGGGGCCTCGAGGAGCCTTAATTTCCCGAGGCGTCGCTCGGGCAACACAGGCGTAGGCGCCG
This sequence comes from Rhea pennata, assembly GCF_028389875.1. NCBI lineage: Eukaryota > Metazoa > Chordata > Aves > Rheiformes > Rheidae > Rhea > Rhea pennata. The sequence continues at coordinate 105,946,235 of NC_084663.1, forward strand.
ACGGCTGTCGGTGTGCGTGGCTGCGTGTGGATGTGGAGAGGCCTGGAGGGCTGTGGATTTGCCGGCCGACTTGGAGGGCTGCATGTGCCCTATAGTAGGTGCCGATAGTTGTTGGGCGTGCGGAGACGGATGCCTGCCGCTAGGCGTCGCTCCGCCTGCGTGGCGAGAGGCAGGTGTGTGTTTGCCTGTGGGGCCGCTTGGGAGGCATCGAAGGGCATCGCCACGGAGGGCTCTGCCTGCGGAGCGGCACGCGTGCCGGCCCAATTCCGCACCTATCGAGAGGCTTCGAGATCGATCGATCGATCTCGAAGCCTCTCGATAGGCCCCGAAACGGCTGCTTCTCGTCAGGCATGCGTAGCTTTTGGTGTGGGGCCCGTGGCGCTGTGGGGAGGCGTCGCAGGCTATGGACATTGACCGTTGTTTGCGTGGTGGGGCCTCGAGGAGCCTTAATTTCCCGAGGCGTCGCTCGGGCAACACAGGCGTAGGCGCCGACGGCTGTCGGTGTGCGTGGCTGCGTGTGGATGTGGAGAGGCCTGGAGGGCTGTGGATTTGCCGGCCGACTTGGAGGGCTGCATGTGCCCTATAGTAGGTGCCGATAGTTGTTGGGCGTGCGGAGACGGATGCCTGCCGCTAGGCGTCGCTCCGCCTGCGTGGCGAGAGGCAGGTGTGTCTTTGCCTGTGGGGCCGCTTGGGAGGCATCGAAGGGCATCGCCACGGAGGGCTCTGCCTGCGGAGCGGCACGCGTGCCGGCCCAATTCCGCACCTATCGAGAGGCTTCGAGATCGATCGATCGATCTCGAAGCCTCTCGATAGGCCCCGAAACGGCTGCTTCTCGTCAGGCATGCGTAGCTTTTGGTGTGGGGCCCGTGGCGCTGTGGGGAGGCGTCGCAGGCTATGGACATTGACCGTTGTTTGCGTGGTGGGGCCTCGAGGAGCCTTAATTTCCCGAGGCGTCGCTCGGGCAACACAGGCGTAGGCGCCGACGGCTGTCGGTGTGCGTGGCTGCGTGTGGATGTGGAGAGGCCTGGAGGGCTGTGGATTTGCCGGCCGACTTGGAGGGCTGCATGTGCGTAGGTGCCGATAGTTGTTGGGCGTGCGGAGACGGATGCCTGCCGCTAGGCGTCGCTCCGCCTGCGTGGCGAGAGGCAGGTGTGTGTTTGCCTGTGGGGCCGCTTGGGAGGCATCGAAGGGCATCGCCACGGAGGGCTCTGCCTGCGGAGCGGCACGCGTGCCGGCCCAATTCCGCACCTATCGAGAGGCTTCGAGATCGATCGATCGATCTCGAAGCCTCTCGATAGGCCCCGAAACGGCTGCTTCTCGTCAGGCATGCGTAGCTTTTGGTGTGGGGCCCGTGGCGCTGTGGGGAGGCGTCGCAGGCTATGGACATTGACCGTTGTTTGCGTGGTGGGGCCTCGAGGAGCCTTAATTTCCCGAGGCGTCGCTCGGGCAACACAGGCGTAGGCGCCGACGGCTGTCGGTGTGCGTGGCTGCGTGTGGATGTGGAGAGGCCTGGAGGGCTGTGGATTTGCCGGCCGACTTGGAGGGCTGCATGTGCCCTATAGTAGGTGCCGATAGTTGTTGGGCGTGCGGAGACGGATGCCTGCCGCTAGGCGTCGCTGCGCCTGCGTGGCGAGAGGCAGGTGTGTCTTTGCCTGTGGGGCCGCTTGGGAGGCATCGAAGGGCATCGCCACGGAGGGCTCTGCCTGCGGAGCGGCACGCGTGCCGGCCCAATTCCGCACCTATCGAGAGGCTTCGAGATCGATCGATCGATCTCGAAGCCTCTCGATAGGCCCCGAAACGGCTGCTTCTCGTCAGGCATGCGTAGCTTTTGGTGTGGGGCCCGTGGCGCTGTGGGGAGGCGTCGCAGGCTATGGACATTGACCGTTGTTTGCGTGGTGGGGCCTCGAGGAGCCTTAATTTCCCGAGGCATCGCTCGGGCAACACAGGCGTAGGCGCCGACGGCTGTCGGTGTGCGTGGCTGCGTGTGGATGTGGAGAGGCCTGGAGGGCTGTGGATTTGCCGGCCGACTTGGAGGGCTGCATGTGCGTAGGTGCCGATAGTTGTTGGGCGTGCGGAGACGGATGCCTGCCGCTAGGCGTCGCTGCGCCTGCGTGGCGAGAGGCAGGTGTGTCTTTGCCTGTGGGGCCGCTTGGGAGGCATCGAAGGGCATCGCCACGGAGGGCTCTGCCTGCGGAGCGGCACGCGTGCCGGCCCAATTCCGCACCTATCGAGAGGCTTCGAGATCGATCGATCGATCTCGAAGCCTCTCGATAGGCCCCGAAACGGCTGCTTCTCGTCAGGCATGCGTAGCTTTTGGTGTGGGGCCCGTGGCGCTGTGGGGAGGCGTCGCAGGCTATGGACATTGACCGTTGTTTGCGTGGTGGGGCCTCGAGGAGCCTTAATTTCCCGAGGCGTCGCTCGGGCAACACAGGCGTAGGCGCCGACGGCTGTCGGTGTGCGTGGCTGCGTGTGGATGTGGAGAGGCCTGGAGGGCTGTGGATTTGCCGGCCGACTTGGAGGGCTGCATGTGCCCTATAGTAGGTGCCGATAGTTGTTGGGCGTGCGGAGACGGATGCCTGCCGCTAGGCGTCGCTCCGCCTGCGTGGCGAGAGGCAGGTGTGTCCTTGCCTGTGGGGCCGCTTGGGAGGCATCGAAGGGCATCGCCACGGAGGGCTCTGCCTGCGGAGCGGCACGCGTGCCGGCCCAATTCCGCACCTATCGAGAGGCTTCGAGATCGATCGATCGATCTCGAAGCCTCTCGATAGGCCCCGAAACGGCTGCTTCTCGTCAGGCATGCGTAGCTTTTGGTGTGGGGCCCGTGGCGCTGTGGGGAGGCATCGCAGGCTATGGACATTGACCGTTGTTTGCGTGGTGGGGCCTCGAGGAGCCTTAATTTCCCGAGGCGTCGCTCGGGCAACACAGGCGTAGGCGCCGACGGCTGTCGGTGTGCGTGGCTGCGTGTGGATGTGGAGAGGCCTGGAGGGCTGTGGATTTGCCGGCCGACTTGGAGGGCTGCATGTGCGTAGGTGCCGATAGTTGTTGGGCGTGCGGAGACGGATGCCTGCCGCTAGGCGTCGCTCCGCCTGCGTGGCGAGAGGCAGGTGTGTCCTTGCCTGTGGGGCCGCTTGGGAGGCATCGAAGGGCATCGCCACGGAGGGCTCTGCCTGCGGAGCGGCACACGTGCCGGCCCAATTCCGCACCTATCGAGAGGCTTCGAGATCGATCGATCGATCTCGAAGCCTCTCGATAGGCCCCGAAACGGCTGCTTCTCGTCAGGCATGCGTAGCTTTTGGTGTGGGGCCCGTGGCGCTGTGGGGAGGCGTCGCAGGCTATGGACATTGACCGTTGTTTGCGTGGTGGGGCCTCGAGGAGCCTTAATTTCCCGAGGCGTCGCTCGGGCAACACAGGCGTAGGCGCCGACGGCTGTCGGTGTGCGTGGCTGCGTGTGGATGTGGAGAGGCCTGGAGGGCTGTGGATTTGCCGGCCGACTTGGAGGGCTGCATGTGCCCTATAGTAGGTGCCGATAGTTGTTGGGCGTGCGGAGACGGATGCCTGCCGCTAGGTGTCGCTCCGCCTGCGTGCCGAGAGGCAGGCGTGTCTTTGCCTGTGGGGCCGCTTGGGAGGCATCGAAGGGCATCGCCACGGAGGGCTCTGCCTGCGGAGCGGCACGCGTGCCGGCCCAATTCCGCACCTATCGAGAGGCTTCGAGATCGATCGATCGATCTCGAAGCCTCTCGATAGGCCCCGAAACGGCTGCTTCTCGTCAGGCATGCGTAGCTTTTGGTGTGGGGCCCGTGGCGCTGTGGGGAGGCGTCGCAGGCTATGGACATTGACCGTTGTTTGCGTGGTGGGGCCTCGAGGAGCCTTAATTTCCCGAGGCGTCGCTCGGGCAACACAGGCGTAGGCGCCGACGGCTGTCGGTGTGCGTGGCTGCGTGTGGATGTGGAGAGGCCTGGAGGGCTGTGGATTTGCCGGCCGACTTGGAGGGCTGCATGTGCGTAGGTGCCGATAGTTGTTGGGCGTGCGGAGACGGATGCCTGCCGCTAGGCGTCGCTCCGCCTGCGTGGCGAGAGGCAGGTGTGTCTTTGCCTGTGGGGCCGCTTGGGAGGCATCGAAGGGCATCGCCACGGAGGGCTCTGCCTGCGGAGCGGCACGCGTGCCGGCCCAATTCCGCACCTATCGAGAGGCTTCGAGATCGATCGATCGATCTCGAAGCCTCTCGATAGGCCCCGAAACGGCTGCTTCTCGTCAGGCATGCGTAGCTTTTGGTGTGGGGCCCGTGGCGCTGTGGGGAGGCGTCGCAGGCTATGGACATTGACCGTTGTTTGCGTGGTGGGGCCTCGAGGAGCCTTAATTTCCCGAGGCATCGCTCGGGCAACACAGGCGTAGGCGCCGACGGCTGTCGGTGTGCGTGGCTGCGTGTGGATGTGGAGAGGCCTGGAGGGCTGTGGATTTGCCGGCCGACTTGGAGGGCTGCATGTGCGTAGGTGCCGATAGTTGTTGGGCGTGCGGAGACGGATGCCTGCCGCTAGGCGTCGCTGCGCCTGCGTGGCGAGAGGCAGGTGTGTCTTTGCCTGTGGGGCCGCTTGGGAGGCATCGAAGGGCATCGCCACGGAGGGCTCTGCCTGCGGAGCGGCACGCGTGCCGGCCCAATTCCGCACCTATCGAGAGGCTTCGAGATCGATCGATCGATCTCGAAGCCTCTCGATAGGCCCCGAAACGGCTGCTTCTCGTCAGGCATGCGTAGCTTTTGGTGTGGGGCCCGTGGCGCTGTGGGGAGGCATCGCAGGCTATGGACATTGACCGTTGTTTGCGTGGTGGGGCCTCGAGGAGCCTTAATTTCCCGAGGCGTCGCTCGGGCAACACAGGCGTAGGCGCCGACGGCTGTCGGTGTGCGTGGCTGCGTGTGGATGTGGAGAGGCCTGGAGGGCTGTGGATTTGCCGGCCGACTTGGAGGGCTGCATGTGCGTAGGTGCCGATAGTTGTTGGGCGTGCGGAGACGGATGCCTGCCGCTAGGCGTCGCTCCGCCTGCGTGGCGAGAGGCAGGTGTGTGTTTGCCTGTGGGGCCGCTTGGGAGGCATTGAAGGGCATCGCCACGGAGGGCTCTGCCTGCGGAGCGGCACACGTGCCGGCCCAATTCCGCACCTATCGAGAGGCTTCGAGATCGATCGATCGATCTCGAAGCCTCTCGATAGGCCCCGAAACGGCTGCTTCTCGTCAGGCATGCGTAGCTTTTGGTGTGGGGCCCGTGGCGCTGTGGGGAGGCGTCGCAGGCTATGGACATTGACCGTTGTTTGCGTGGTGGGGCCTCGAGGAGCCTTAATTTCCCGAGGCGTCGCTCGGGCAACACAGGCGTAGGCGCCGACGGCTGTCGGTGTGCGTGGCTGCGTGTGGATGTGGAGAGGCCTGGAGGGCTGTGGATTTGCCGGCCGACTTGGAGGGCTGCATGTGCCCTATAGTAGGTGCCGATAGTTGTTGGGCGTGCGGAGACGGATGCCTGCCGCTAGGCGTCGCTCCGCCTGCGTGCCGAGAGGCAGGCGTGTCTTTGCCTGTGGGGCCGCTTGGGAGGCATCGAAGGGCATCGCCACGGAGGGCTCTGCCTGCGGAGCGGCACGCGTGCCGGCCCAATTCCGCACCTATCGAGAGGCTTCGAGATCGATCGATCTCGAAGCCTCTCGATAGGCCCCGAAACGGCTGCTTCTCGTCAGGCATGCGTAGCTTTTGGTGTGGGGCCCGTGGCGCTGTGGGGAGGCGTCGCAGGCTATGGACATTGACCGTTGTTTGCGTGGTGGGGCCTCGAGGAGCCTTAATTTCCCGAGGCGTCGCTCGGGCAACACAGGCGTAGGCGCCGACGGCTGTCGGTGTGCGTGGCTGCGTGTGGATGTGGAGAGGCCTGGAGGGCTGTGGATTTGCCGGCCGACTTGGAGGGCTGCATGTGCGTAGGTGCCGATAGTTGTTGGGCGTGCGGAGACGGATGCCTGCCGCTAGGCGTCGCTCCGCCTGCGTGGCGAGAGGCAGGTGTGTCTTTGCCTGTGGGGCCGCTTGGGAGGCATCGAAGGGCATCGCCACGGAGGGCTCTGCCTGCGGAGCGGCACGCGTGCCGGCCCAATTCCGCACCTATCGAGAGGCTTCGAGATCGATCGATCGATCTCGAAGCCTCTCGATAGGCCCCGAAACGGCTGCTTCTCGTCAGGCATGCGTAGCTTTTGGTGTGGGGCCCGTGGCGCTGTGGGGAGGCGTCGCAGGCTATGGACATTGACCGTTGTTTGCGTGGTGGGGCCTCGAGGAGCCTTAATTTCCCGAGGCGTCGCTCGGGCAACACAGGCGTAGGCGCCGACGGCTGTCGGTGTGCGTGGCTGCGTGTGGATGTGGAGAGGCCTGGAGGGCTGTGGATTTGCCGGCCGACTTGGAGGGCTGCATGTGCGTAGGTGCCGATAGTTGTTGGGCGTGCGGAGACGGATGCCTGCCGCTAGGTGTCGCTGCGCCTGCGTGGTGAGAGGCAGGTGTGTCTTTGCCTGTGGGGCCGCTTGGGAGGCATCGAAGGGCATCGCCACGGAGGGCTCTGCCTGCGGAGCGGCACGCGTGCCGGCCCAATTCCGCACCTATCGAGAGGCTTCGAGATCGATCGATCGATCTCGAAGCCTCTCGATAGGCCCCGAAACGGCTGCTTCTCGTCAGGCATGCGTAGCTTTTGGTGTGGGGCCCGTGGCGCTGTGGGGAGGCGTCGCAGGCTATGGACATTGACCGTTGTTTGCGTGGTGGGGCCTCGAGGAGCCTTAATTTCCCGAGGCATCGCTCGGGCAACACAGGCGTAGGCGCCGACGGCTGTCGGTGTGCGTGGCTGCGTGTGGATGTGGAGAGGCCTGGAGGGCTGTGGATTTGCCGGCCGACTTGGAGGGCTGCATGTGCGTAGGTGCCGATAGTTGTTGGGCGTGCGGAGACGGATGCCTGCCGCTAGGCGTCGCTCCGCCTGCGTGGCGAGAGGCAGGTGTGTCTTTGCCTGTGGGGCCGCTTGGGAGGCATCGAAGGGCATCGCCACGGAGGGCTCTGCCTGCGGAGCGGCACGCGTGCCGGCCCAATTCCGCACCTATCGAGAGGCTTCGAGATCGATCGATCGATCTCGAAGCCTCTCGATAGGCCCCGAAACGGCTGCTTCTCGTCAGGCATGCGTAGCTTTTGGTGTGGGGCCCGTGGCGCTGTGGGGAGGCGTCGCAGGCTATGGACATTGACCGTTGTTTGCGTGGTGGGGCCTCGAGGAGCCTTAATTTCCCGAGGCGTCGCTCGGGCAACACAGGCGTAGGCGCCGACGGCTGTCGGTGTGCGTGGCTGCGTGTGGATGTGGAGAGGCCTGGAGGGCTGTGGATTTGCCGGCCGACTTGGAGGGCTGCATGTGCGTAGGTGCCGATAGTTGTTGGGCGTGCGGAGACGGATGCCTGCCGCTAGGTGTCGCTGCGCCTGCGTGGCGAGAGGCAGGTGTGTCTTTGCCTGTGGGGCCGCTTGGGAGGCATCGAAGGGCATCGCCACGGAGGGCTCTGCCTGCGGAGCGGCACGCGTGCCGGCCCAATTCCGCACCTATCGAGAGGCTTCGAGATCGATCGATCGATCTCGAAGCCTCTCGATAGGCCCCGAAACGGCTGCTTCTCGTCAGGCATGCGTAGCTTTTGGTGTGGGGCCCGTGGCGCTGTGGGGAGGCGTCGCAGGCTATGGACATTGACCGTTGTTTGCGTGGTGGGGCCTCGAGGAGCCTTAATTTCCCGAGGCATCGCTCGGGCAACACAGGCGTAGGCGCCGACGGCTGTCGGTGTGCGTGGCTGCGTGTGGATGTGGAGAGGCCTGGAGGGCTGTGGATTTGCCGGCCGACTTGGAGGGCTGCATGTGCGTAGGTGCCGATAGTTGTTGGGCGTGCGGAGACGGATGCCTGCCGCTAGGCGTCGCTCCGCCTGCGTGGCGAGAGGCAGGTGTGTCTTTGCCTGTGGGGCCGCTTGGGAGGCATCGAAGGGCATCGCCACGGAGGGCTCTGCCTGCGGAGCGGCACGCGTGCCGGCCCAATTCCGCACCTATCGAGAGGCTTCGAGATCGATCGATCGATCTCGAAGCCTCTCGATAGGCCCCGAAACGGCTGCTTCTCGTCAGGCATGCGTAGCTTTTGCTGTGGGGCCCGTGGCGCTGTGGGGAGGCGTCGCAGGCTATGGACATTGACCGTTGTTTGCGTGGTGGGGCCTCGAGGAGCCTTAATTTCCCGAGGCGTCGCTCGGGCAACACAGGCGTAGGCGCCGACGGCTGTCGGTGTGCGTGGCTGCGTGTGGATGTGGAGAGGCCTGGAGGGCTGTGGATTTGCCGGCCGACTTGGAGGGCTGCATGTGCGTAGGTGCCGATAGTTGTTGGGCGTGCGGAGACGGATGCCTGCCGCTAGGTGTCGCTCCGCCTGCGTGGCGAGAGGCAGGTGTGTCTTTGCCTGTGGGGCCGCTTGGGAGGCATCGAAGGGCATCGCCACGGAGGGCTCTGCCTGCGGAGCGGCACGCGTGCCGGCCCAATTCCGCACCTATCGAGAGGCTTCGAGATCGATCGATCGATCTCGAAGCCTCTCGATAGGCCCCGAAACGGCTGCTTCTCGTCAGGCATGCGTAGCTTTTGGTGTGGGGCCCGTGGCGCTGTGGGGAGGCGTCGCAGGCTATGGACATTGACCGTTGTTTGCGTGGTGGGGCCTCGAGGAGCCTTAATTTCCCGAGGCGTCGCTCGGGCAACACAGGCGTAGGCGCCGACGGCTGTCGGTGTGCGTGGCTGCGTGTGGATGTGGAGAGGCCTGGAGGGCTGTGGATTTGCCGGCCGACTTGGAGGGCTGCATGTGCCCTATAGTAGGTGCCGATAGTTGTTGGGCGTGCGGAGACGGATGCCTGCCGCTAGGCGTCGCTCCGCCTGCGTGGCGAGAGGCAGGTGTGTCTTTGCCTGTGGGGCCGCTTTGGAGGCATCGAAGGGCATCGCCACGGAGGGCTCTGCCTGCGGAGCGGCACGCGTGCCGGCCCATTTCCGCACCTATCGAGAGGCTTCGAGATCGATCGATCGATCTCGAAGCCTCTCGATAGGCCCCGAAACGGCTGCTTCTCGTCAGGCATGCGTAGCTTTTGGTGTGGGGCCCGTGGCGCTGTGGGGAGGCGTCGCAGGCTATGGACATTGACCGTTGTTTGCGTGGTGGGGCCTCGAGGAGCCTTAATTTCCCGAGGCGTCGCTCGGGCAACACAGGCGTAGGCGCCGACGGCTGTCGGTGTGCGTGGCTGCGTGTGGATGTGGAGAGGCCTGGAGGGCTGTGGATTTGCCGGCCGACTTGGAGGGCTGCATGTGCATAGGTACCGATAGTTGTTGGGCGTGCGGAGACGGATGCCTGCCGCTAGGCGTCGCTCCGCCTGCGTGGCGAGAGGCAGGTGTGTCTTTGCCTGTGGGGCCGCTTGGGAGGCATCGAAGGGCATCGCCACGGAGGGCTCTGCCTGCGGAGCGGCACGCGTGCCAGCCCAATTCCGCACCTATCGAGAGGCTTCGAGATCGATCGATCGATCTCGAAGCCTCTCGATAGGCCCCGAAACGGCTGCTTCTCGTCAGGCATGCGTAGCTTTTGGTGTGGGGCCCGTGGCGCTGTGGGGAGGCGTCGCAGGCTATGGACATTGACCGTTGTTTGCGTGGTGGGGCCTCGAGGAGCCTTAATTTCCCGAGGCGTCGCTCGGGCAACACAGGCGTAGGCGCCGACGGCTGTCGGTGTGCGTGGCTGCGTGTGGATGTGGAGAGGCCTGGAGGGCTGTGGATTTGCCGGCCGACTTGGAGGGCTGCATGTGCCCTATAGTAGGTGCCGATAGTTGTTGGGCGTGCGGAGACGGATGCCTGCCGCTAGGCGTCGCTCCGCCTGCGTGGCGAGAGGCAGGTGTGTCTTTGCCTGTGGGGCCGCTTTGGAGGCATCGAAGGGCATCGCCACGGAGGGCTCTGCCTGCGGAGCGGCACGCGTGCCGGCCCATTTCCGCACCTATCGAGAGGCTTCGAGATCGATCGATCGATCTCGAAGCCTCTCGATAGGCCCCGAAACGGCTGCTTCTCGTCAGGCATGCGTAGCTTTTGGTGTGGGGCCCGTGGCGCTGTGGGGAGGCGTCGCAGGCTATGGACATTGCCCGTTGTTTGCGTGGTGGGGCCTCGAGGAGCCTTAATTTCCCGAGGCGTCGCTCGGGCAACACAGGCGTAGGCGCCGACGGCTGTCGGTGTGCGTGGCTGCGTGTGGATGTGGAGAGGCCTGGAGGGCTGTGGATTTGCCGGCCGACTTGGAGGGCTGCATGTGCCCTATAGTAGGTGCCGATAGTTGTTGGGCGTGCGGAGACGGATGCCTGCCGCTAGGTGTCGCTCCGCCTGCGTGGCGAGAGGCAGGTGTGTCTTTGCCTGTGGGGCCGCTTGGGAGGCATCGAAGGGCATCGCCACGGAGGGCTCTGCCTGCGGAGCGGCACGCGTGCCGGCCCAATTCCGCACCTATCGAGAGGCTTCGAGATCGATCGATCGATCTCGAAGCCTCTCGATAGGCCCCGAAACGGCTGCTTCTCGTCAGGCATGCGTAGCTTTTGGTGTGGGGCCCGTGGCGCTGTGGGGAGGCGTCGCAGGCTATGGACATTGACCGTTGTTTGCGTGGTGGGGCCTCGAGGAGCCTTAATTTCCCGAGGCGTCGCTCGGGCAACACAGGCGTAGGCGCCGACGGCTGTCGGTGTGCGTGGCTGCGTGTGGATGTGGAGAGGCCTGGAGGGCTGTGGATTTGCCGGCCGACTTGGAGGGCTGCATGTGCCCTATAGTAGGTGCCGATAGTTGTTGGGCGTGCGGAGACGGATGCCTGCCGCTAGGCGTCGCTCCGCCTGCGTGGCGAGAGGCAGGTGTGTCTTTGCCTGTGGGGCCGCTTGGGAGGCATCGAAGGGCATCGCCACGGAGGGCTCTGCCTGCGGAGCGGCACGCGTGCCGGCCCATTTCCGCACCTATCGAGAGGCTTCGAGATCGATCGATCGATCTCGAAGCCTCTCGATAGGCCCCGAAACGGCTGCTTCTCGTCAGGCATGCGTAGCTTTTGGTGTGGGGCCCGTGGCGCTGTGGGGAGGCGTCGCAGGCTATGGACATTGACCGTTGTTTGCGTGGTGGGGCCTCGAGGAGCCTTAATTTCCCGAGGCGTCGCTCGGGCAACACAGGCGTAGGCGCCGACGGCTGTCGGTGTGCGTGGCTGCGTGTGGATGTGGAGAGGCCTGGAGGGCTGTGGATTTGCCGGCCGACTTGGAGGGCTGCATGTGCATAGGTACCGATAGTTGTTGGGCGTGCGGAGACGGATGCCTGCCGCTAGGCGTCGCTCCGCCTGCGTGGCGAGAGGCAGGTGTGTCTTTGCCTGTGGGGCCGCTTGGGAGGCATCGAAGGGCATCGCCACGGAGGGCTCTGCCTGCGGAGCGGCACGCGTGCCAGCCCAATTCCGCACCTATCGAGAGGCTTCGAGATCGATCGATCGATCTCGAAGCCTCTCGATAGGCCCCGAAACGGCTGCTTCTCGTCAGGCATGCGTAGCTTTTGGTGTGGGGCCCGTGGCGCTGTGGGGAGGCGTCGCAGGCTATGGACATTGACCGTTGTTTGCGTGGTGGGGCCTCGAGGAGCCTTAATTTCCCGAGGCGTCGCTCGGGCAACACAGGCGTAGGCGCCGACGGCTGTCGGTGTGCGTGGCTGCGTGTGGATGTGGAGAGGCCTGGAGGGCTGTGGATTTGCCGGCCGACTTGGAGGGCTGCATGTGCCCTATAGTAGGTGCCGATAGTTGTTGGGCGTGCGGAGACGGATGCCTGCCGCTAGGCGTCGCTCCGCCTGCGTGGCGAGAGGCAGGTGTGTCTTTGCCTGTGGGGCCGCTTTGGAGGCATCGAAGGGCATCGCCACGGAGGGCTCTGCCTGCGGAGCGGCACGCGTGCCGGCCCATTTCCGCACCTATCGAGAGGCTTCGAGATCGATCGATCGATCTCGAAGCCTCTCGATAGGCCCCGAAACGGCTGCTTCTCGTCAGGCATGCGTAGCTTTTGGTGTGGGGCCCGTGGCGCTGTGGGGAGGCGTCGCAGGCTATGGACATTGCCCGTTGTTTGCGTGGTGGGGCCTCGAGGAGCCTTAATTTCCCGAGGCGTCGCTCGGGCAACACAGGCGTAGGCGCCGACGGCTGTCGGTGTGCGTGGCTGCGTGTGGATGTGGAGAGGCCTGGAGGGCTGTGGATTTGCCGGCCGACTTGGAGGGCTGCATGTGCCCTATAGTAGGTGCCGATAGTTGTTGGGCGTGCGGAGACGGATGCCTGCCGCTAGGTGTCGCTCCGCCTGCGTGGCGAGAGGCAGGTGTGTCTTTGCCTGTGGGGCCGCTTGGGAGGCATCGAAGGGCATCGCCACGGAGGGCTCTGCCTGCGGAGCGGCACGCGTGCCGGCCCAATTCCGCACCTATCGAGAGGCTTCGAGATCGATCGATCGATCTCGAAGCCTCTCGATAGGCCCCGAAACGGCTGCTTCTCGTCAGGCATGCGTAGCTTTTGGTGTGGGGCCCGTGGCGCTGTGGGGAGGCGTCGCAGGCTATGGACATTGACCGTTGTTTGCGTGGTGGGGCCTCGAGGAGCCTTAATTTCCCGAGGCGTCGCTCGGGCAACACAGGCGTAGGCGCCGACGGCTGTCGGTGTGCGTGGCTGCGTGTGGATGTGGAGAGGCCTGGAGGGCTGTGGATTTGCCGGCCGACTTGGAGGGCTGCATGTGCCCTATAGTAGGTGCCGATAGTTGTTGGGCGTGCGGAGACGGATGCCTGCCGCTAGGCGTCGCTCCGCCTGCGTGGCGAGAGGCAGGTGTGTCTTTGCCTGTGGGGCCGCTTGGGAGGCATCGAAGGGCATCGCCACGGAGGGCTCTGCCTGCGGAGCGGCACGCGTGCCGGCCCATTTCCGCACCTATCGAGAGGCTTCGAGATCGATCGATCGATCTCGAAGCCTCTCGATAGGCCCCGAAACAGCTGCTTCTCGTCAGGCATGCGTAGCTTTTGGTGTGGGGCCCGTGGCGCTGTGGGGAGGCGTCGCAGGCTATGGACATTGACCGTTGTTTGCGTGGTGGGGCCTCGAGGAGCCTTAATTTCCCGAGGCGTCGCTCGGGCAACACAGGCGTAGGCGCCGACGGCTGTCGGTGTGCGTGGCTGCGTGTGGATGTGGAGAGGCCTGGAGGGCTGTGGATTTGCCGGCCGACTTGGAGGGCTGCATGTGCCCTATAGTAGGTGCCGATAGTTGTTGGGCGTGCGGAGACGGATGCCTGCCGCTAGGCGTCGCTCCGCCTGCGTGGCGAGAGGCAGGTGTGTCTTTGCCTGTGGGGCTGCTTGGGAGGCATCGAAGGGCATCGCCACGGAGGGCTCTGCCTGCGGAGCGGCACGCGTGCCGGCCCAATTCCGCACCTATCGAGAGGCTTCGAGATCGATCGATCGATCTCGAAGCCTCTCGATAGGCCCCGAAACGGCTGCTTCTCGTCAGGCATGCGTAGCTTTTGGTGTGGGGCCCGTGGCGCTGTGGGGAGGCGTCGCAGGCTATGGACATTGACCGTTGTTTGCGTGGTGGGGCCTCGAGGAGCCTTAATTTCCCGAGGCGTCGCTCGGGCAACACAGGCGTAGGCGCCGACGGCTGTCGGTGTGCGTGGCTGCGTGTGGATGTGGAGAGGCCTGGAGGGCTGTGGATTTGCCGGCCGACTTGGAGGGCTGCATGTGCGTAGGTGCCGATAGTTGTTGGGCGTGCGGAGACGGATGCCTGCCGCTAGGCGTCGCTCCGCCTGCGTGGCGAGAGGCAGGTGTGTCTTTGCCTGTGGGGCCGCTTGGGAGGCATCGAAGGGCATCGCCACGGAGGGCTCTGCCTGCGGAGCGGCACGCGTGCCGGCCCAATTCCGCACCTATCGAGAGGCTTCGAGATCGATCGATCGATCTCGAAGCCTCTCGATAGGCCCCGAAACGGCTGCTTCTCGTCAGGCATGCGTAGCTTTTGGTGTGGGGCCCGTGGCGCTGTGGGGAGGCGTCGCAGGCTATGGACATTGACCGTTGTTTGCGTGGTGGGGCCTCGAGGAGCCTTAATTTCCCGAGGCGTCGCTCGGGCAACACAGGCGTAGGCGCCGACGGCTGTCGGTGTGCGTGGCTGCGTGTGGATGTGGAGAGGCCTGGAGGGCTGTGGATTTGCCGGCCGACTTGGAGGGCTGCATGTGCCCTATAGTAGGTGCCGATAGTTGTTGGGCGTGCGGAGACGGATGCCTGCCGCTAGGCGTCGCTCCGCCTGCGTGGCGAGAGGCAGGTGTGTCTTTGCCTGTGGGGCCGCTTGGGAGGCATCGAAGGGCATCGCCACGGAGGGCTCTGCCTGCGGAGCGGCACGCGTGCCGGCCCATTTCCGCACCTATCGAGAGGCTTCGAGATCGATCGATCGATCTCGAAGCCTCTCGATAGGCCCCGAAACGGCTGCTTCTCGTCAGGCATGCGTAGCTTTTGGTGTGGGGCCCGTGGCGCTGTGGGGAGGCGTCGCAGGCTATGGACATTGACCGTTGTTTGCGTGGTGGGGCCTCGAGGAGCCTTAATTTCCCGAGGCGTCGCTCGGGCAACACAGGCGTAGGCGCCGACGGCTGTCGGTGTGCGTGGCTGCGTGTGGATGTGGAGAGGCCTGGAGGGCTGTGGATTTGCCGGCCGACTTGGAGGGCTGCATGTGCCCTATAGTAGGTGCCGATAGTTGTTGGGCGTGCGGAGACGGATGCCTGCCGCTAGGCGTCGCTCCGCCTGCGTGGCGAGAGGCAGGTGTGTCCTTGCCTGTGGGGCCGCTTGGGAGGCATTGAAGGGCATCGCCACGGAGGGCTCTGCCTGCGGAGCGGCACGCGTGCCGGCCCAATTCCGCACCTATCGAGAGGCTTCGAGATCGATCGATCGATCTCGAAGCCTCTCGATAGGCCCCGAAACGGCTGCTTCTCGTCAGGCATGCGTAGCTTTTGGTGTGGGGCCCGTGGCGCTGTGGGGAGGCGTCGCAGGCTATGGACATTGACCGTTGTTTGCGTGGTGGGGCCTCGAGGAGCCTTAATTTCCCGAGGCATCGCTCGGGCAACACAGGCGTAGGCGCCGACGGCTGTCGGTGTGCGTGGCTGCGTGTGGATGTGGAGAGGCCTGGAGGGCTGTGGATTTGCCGGCCGACTTGGAGGGCTGCATGTGCGTAGGTGCCGATAGTTGTTGGGCGTGCGGAGACGGATGCCTGCCGCTAGGCGTCGCTCCGCCTGCGTGGCGAGAGGCAGGTGTGTCTTTGCCTGTGGGGCCGCTTGGGAGGCATCGAAGGGCATCGCCACGGAGGGCTCTGCCTGCGGAGCGGCACGCGTGCCGGCCCAATTCCGCACCTATCGAGAGGCTTCGAGATCGATCGATCGATCTCGAAGCCTCTCGATAGGCCCCGAAACGGCTGCTTCTCGTCAGGCATGCGTAGCTTTTGGTGTGGGGCCCGTGGCGCTGTGGGGAGGCGTCGCAGGCTATGGACATTGACCGTTGTTTGCGTGGTGGGGCCTCGAGGAGCCTTAATTTCCCGAGGCGTCGCTCGGGCAACACAGGCGTAGGCGCCGACGGCTGTCGGTGTGCGTGGCTGCGTGTGGATGTGGAGAGGCCTGGAGGGCTGTGGATTTGCCGGCCGACTTGGAGGGCTGCATGTGCGTAGGTGCCGATAGTTGTTGGGCGTGCGGAGACGGATGCCTGCCGCTAGGCGTCGCTCCGCCTGCGTGGCGAGAGGCAGGTGTGTCTTTGCCTGTGGGGCCGCTTGGGAGGCATCGAAGGGCATCGCCACGGAGGGCTCTGCCTGCGGAGCGGCACGCGTGCCGGCCCAATTCCGCACCTATCGAGAGGCTTCGAGATCGATCGATCGATCTCGAAGCCTCTCGATAGGCCCCGAAACGGCTGCTTCTCGTCAGGCATGCGTAGCTTTTGGTGTGGGGCCCGTGGCGCTGTGGGGAGGCGTCGCAGGCTATGGACATTGACCGTTGTTTGCGTGGTGGGGCCTCGAGGAGCCTTAGTTTCCCGAGGCGTCGCTCGGGCAACACAGGCGTAGGCGCCGACGGCTGTCGGTGTGCGTGGCTGCGTGTGGATGTGGAGAGGCCTGGAGGGCTGTGGATTTGCCGGCCGACTTGGAGGGCTGCATGTGCGTAGGTGCCGATAGTTGTTGGGCGTGCGGAGACGGATGCCTGCCGCTAGGCGTCGCTGCGCCTGCGTGGCGAGAGGCAGGTGTGTCTTTGCCTGTGGGGCCGCTTGGGAGGCATCGAAGGGCATCGCCACGGAGGGCTCTGCCTGCGGAGCGGCACGCGTGCCGGCCCAATTCCGCACCTATCGAGAGGCTTCGAGATCGATCGATCGATCTCGAAGCCTCTCGATAGGCCCCGAAACGGCTGCTTCTCGTCAGGCATGCGTAGCTTTTGGTGTGGGGCCCGTGGCGCTGTGGGGAGGCGTCGCAGGCTATGGACATTGACCGTTGTTTGCGTGGTGGGGCCTCGAGGAGCCTTAATTTCCCGAGGCGTCGCTCGGGCAACACAGGCGTAGGCGCCGACGGCTGTCGGTGTGCGTGGCTGCGTGTGGATGTGGAGAGGCCTGGAGGGCTGTGGATTTGCCGGCCGACTTGGAGGGCTGCATGTGCCCTATAGTAGGTGCCGATAGTTGTTGGGCGTGCGGAGACGGATGCCTGCCGCTAGGCGTCGCTCCGCCTGCGTGGCGAGAGGCAGGTGTGTCTTTGCCTGTGGGGCCGCTTGGGAGGCATCGAAGGGCATCGCCACGGAGGGCTCTGCCTGCGGAGCGGCACGCGTGCCGGCCCAATTCCGCACCTATCGAGAGGCTTCGAGATCGATCGATCGATCTCGAAGCCTCTCGATAGGCCCCGAAACGGCTGCTTCTCGTCAGGCATGCGTAGCTTTTGGTGTGGGGCCCGTGGCGCTGTGGGGAGGCGTCGCAGGCTATGGACATTGACCGTTGTTTGCGTGGTGGGGCCTCGAGGAGCCTTAATTTCCCGAGGCGTCGCTCGGGCAACACAGGCATAGGCGCCGACGGCTGTCGGTGTGCGTGGCTGCGTGTGGATGTGGAGAGGCCTGGAGGGCTGTGGATTTGCCGGCCGACTTGGAGGGCTGCATGTGCCCTATAGTAGGTGCCGATAGTTGTTGGGCGTGCGGAGACGGATGCCTGCCGCTAGGCGTCGCTCCGCCTGCGTGGCGAGAGGCAGGTGTGTCTTTGCCTGTGGGGCCGCTTTGGAGGCATCGAAGGGCATCGCCACGGAGGGCTCTGCCTGCGGAGCGGCACGCGTGCCGGCCCATTTCCGCACCTATCGAGAGGCTTCGAGATCGATCGATCGATCTCGAAGCCTCTCGATAGGCCCCGAAACGGCTGCTTCTCGTCAGGCATGCGTAGCTTTTGGTGTGGGGCCCGTGGCGCTGTGGGGAGGCGTCGCAGGCTATGGACATTGACCGTTGTTTGCGTGGTGGGGCCTCGAGGAGCCTTAATTTCCCGAGGCGTCGCTCGGGCAACACAGGCGTAGGCGCCGACGGCTGTCGGTGTGCGTGGCTGCGTGTGGATGTGGAGAGGCCTGGAGGGCTGTGGATTTGCCGGCCGACTTGGAGGGCTGCATGTGCCCTATAGTAGGTGCCGATAGTTGTTGGGCGTGCGGAGACGGATGCCTGCCGCTAGGCGTCGCTCCGCCTGCGTGGCGAGAGGCAGGTGTGTCCTTGCCTGTGGGGCCGCTTGGGAGGCATTGAAGGGCATCGCCACGGAGGGCTCTGCCTGCGGAGCGGCACGCGTGCCGGCCCAATTCCGCACCTATCGAGAGGCTTCGAGATCGATCGATCGATCTCGAAGCCTCTCGATAGGCCCCGAAACGGCTGCTTCTCGTCAGGCATGCGTAGCTTTTGCTGTGGGGCCCGTGGCGCTGTGGGGAGGCGTCGCAGGCTATGGACATTGACCGTTGTTTGCGTGGTGGGGCCTCGAGGAGCCTTAATTTCCCGAGGCGTCGCTCGGGCAACACAGGCGTAGGCGCCGACGGCTGTCGGTGTGCGTGGCTGCGTGTGGATGTGGAGAGGCCTGGAGGGCTGTGGATTTGCCGGCCGACTTGGAGGGCTGCATGTGCCCTATAGTAGGTGCCGATAGTTGTTGGGCGTGCGGAGACGGATGCCTGCCGCTAGGCGTCGCTCCGCCTGCGTGGCGAGAGGCAGGTGTGTCTTTGCCTGTGGGGCCGCTTGGGAGGCATCGAAGGGCATCGCCACGGAGGGCTCTGCCTGCGGAGCGGCACGCGTGCCGGCCCAATTCCGCACCTATCGAGAGGCTTCGAGATCGATCGATCGATCTCGAAGCCTCTCGATAGGCCCCGAAACGGCTGCTTCTCGTCAGGCATGCGTAGCTTTTGGTGTGGGGCCCGTGGCGCTGTGGGGAGGCGTCGCAGGCTATGGACATTGACCGTTGTTTGCGTGGTGGGGCCTCGAGGAGCCTTAATTTCCCGAGGCGTCGCTCGGGCAACACAGGCGTAGGCGCCGACGGCTGTCGGTGTGCGTGGCTGCGTGTGGATGTGGAGAGGCCTGGAGGGCTGTGGATTTGCCGGCCGACTTGGAGGGCTGCATGTGCCCTATAGTAGGTGCCGATAGTTGTTGGGCGTGCGGAGACGGATGCCTGCCGCTAGGCGTCGCTCCGCCTGCGTGGCGAGAGGCAGGTGTGTCTTTGCCTGTGGGGCCGCTTTGGAGGCATCGAAGGGCATCGCCACGGAGGGCTCTGCCTGCGGAGCGGCACGCGTGCCGGCCCATTTCCGCACCTATCGAGAGGCTTCGAGATCGATCGATCGATCTCGAAGCCTCTCGATAGGCCCCGAAACGGCTGCTTCTCGTCAGGCATGCGTAGCTTTTGGTGTGGGGCCCGTGGCGCTGTGGGGAGGCGTCGCAGGCTATGGACATTGACCGTTGTTTGCGTGGTGGGGCCTCGAGGAGCCTTAATTTCCCGAGGCGTCGCTCGGGCAACACAGGCGTAGGCGCCGACGGCTGTCGGTGTGCGTGGCTGCGTGTGGATGTGGAGAGGCCTGGAGGGCTGTGGATTTGCCGGCCGACTTGGAGGGCTGCATGTGCCCTATAGTAGGTGCCGATAGTTGTTGGGCGTGCGGAGACGGATGCCTGCCGCTAGGCGTCGCTCCGCCTGCGTGGCGAGAGGCAGGTGTGTCCTTGCCTGTGGGGCCGCTTGGGAGGCATTGAAGGGCATCGCCACGGAGGGCTCTGCCTGCGGAGCGGCACGCGTGCCGGCCCAATTCCGCACCTATCGAGAGGCTTCGAGATCGATCGATCGATCTCGAAGCCTCTCGATAGGCCCCGAAACGGCTGCTTCTCGTCAGGCATGCGTAGCTTTTGGTGTGGGGCCCGTGGCGCTGTGGGGAGGCGTCGCAGGCTATGGACATTGACCGTTGTTTGCGTGGTGGGGCCTCGAGGAGCCTTAGTTTCCCGAGGCGTCGCTCGGGCAACACAGGCGTAGGCGCCGACGGCTGTCGGTGTGCGTGGCTGCGTGTGGATGTGGAGAGGCCTGGAGGGCTGTGGATTTGCCGGCCGACTTGGAGGGCTGCATGTGCGTAGGTGCCGATAGTTGTTGGGCGTGCGGAGACGGATGCCTGCCGCTAGGCGTCGCTCCGCCTGCGTGGCGAGAGGCAGGTGTGTCTTTGCCTGTGGGGCCGCTTGGGAGGCATCGAAG
This sequence comes from Rhea pennata, assembly GCF_028389875.1. Lineage (NCBI taxonomy): Eukaryota > Metazoa > Chordata > Aves > Rheiformes > Rheidae > Rhea > Rhea pennata. Next base: position 105,965,970 of record NC_084663.1, read on the forward strand.
GGCATCGCCACGGAGGGCTCTGCCTGCGGAGCGGCACGCGTGCCGGCCCAATTCCGCACCTATCGAGAGGCTTCGAGATCGATCGATCGATCTCGAAGCCTCTCGATAGGCCCCGAAACGGCTGCTTCTCGTCAGGCATGCGTAGCTTTTGGTGTGGGGCCCGTGGCGCTGTGGGGAGGCGTCGCAGGCTATGGACATTGACCGTTGTTTGCGTGGTGGGGCCTCGAGGAGCCTTAATTTCCCGAGGCGTCGCTCGGGCAACACAGGCGTAGGCGCCGACGGCTGTCGGTGTGCGTGGCTGCGTGTGGATGTGGAGAGGCCTGGAGGGCTGTGGATTTGCCGGCCGACTTGGAGGGCTGCATGTGCGTAGGTGCCGATAGTTGTTGGGCGTGCGGAGACGGATGCCTGCCGCTAGGCGTCGCTCCGCCTGCGTGGCGAGAGGCAGGTGTGTCTTTGCCTGTGGGGCCGCTTGGGAGGCATTGAAGGGCATCACCACGGAGGGCTCTGCCTGCGGAGCGGTACACGTGCCGGCCCAATTCCGCACCTATCGAGAGGCTTCGAGATCGATCGATCGATCTCGAAGCCTCTCGATAGGCCCCGAAACGGCTGCTTCTCGTCAGGCATGCGTAGCTTTTGGTGTGGGGCCCGTGGCGCTGTGGGGAGGCGTCGCAGGCTATGGACATTGACCGTTGTTTGCGTGGTGGGGCCTCGAGGAGCCTTAATTTCCCGAGGCGTCGCTCGGGCAACACAGGCGTAGGCGCCGACGGCTGTCGGTGTGCGTGGCTGCGTGTGGATGTGGAGAGGCCTGGAGGGCTGTGGATTTGCCGGCCGACTTGGAGGGCTGCATGTGCCCTATAGTAGGTGCCGATAGTTGTTGGGCGTGCGGAGACAGATGCCTGCCGCTAGGCGTCGCTCCGCCTGCGTGGCGAGAGGCAGGTGTGTCTTTGCCTGTGGGGCCGCTTGGGAGGCATCGAAGGGCATCGCCACGGAGGGCTCTGCCTGCGGAGCGGCACGCGTGCCGGCCCAATTCCGCACCTATCGAGAGGCTTCGAGATCGATCGATCGATCTCGAAGCCTCTCGATAGGCCCCGAAACGGCTGCTTCTCGTCAGGCATGCGTAGCTTTTGGTGTGGGGCCCGTGGCGCTGTGGGGAGGCGTCGCAGGCTATGGACATTGACCGTTGTTTGCGTGGTGGGGCCTCGAGGAGCCTTAATTTCCCGAGGCGTCGCTCGGGCAACACAGGCGTAGGCGCCGACGGCTGTCGGTGTGCGTGGCTGCGTGTGGATGTGGAGAGGCCTGGAGGGCTGTGGATTTGCCGGCCGACTCGGAGGGCTGCATGTGCCCTATAGTAGGTGCCGATAGTTGTTGGGCGTGCGGAGACGGATGCCTGCCGCTAGGCGTCGCTCCGCCTGCGTGGCGAGAGGCAGGTGTGTCCTTGCCTGTGGGGCCGCTTGGGAGGCATCGAAGGGCATCGCCACGGAGGGCTCTGCCTGCGGAGCGGCACGCGTGCCGGCCCAATTCCGCACCTATCGAGAGGCTTCGAGATCGATCGATCGATCTCGAAGCCTCTCGATAGGCCCCGAAACGGCTGCTTCTCGTCAGGCATGCGTAGCTTTTGGTGTGGGGCCCGTGGCGCTGTGGGGAGGCGTCGCAGGCTATGGACATTGACCGTTGTTTGCGTGGTGGGGCCTCGAGGAGCCTTAATTTCCCGAGGCGTCGCTCGGGCAACACAGGCGTAGGCGCCGACGGCTGTCGGTGTGCGTGGCTGCGTGTGGATGTGGAGAGGCCTGGAGGGCTGTGGATTTGCCGGCCGACTCGGAGGGCTGCATGTGCCCTATAGTAGGTGCCGATAGTTGTTGGGCGTGCGGAGACGGATGCCTGCCGCTAGGCGTCGCTCCGCCTGCGTGGCGAGAGGCAGGTGTGTCCTTGCCTGTGGGGCCGCTTGGGAGGCATCGAAGGGCATCGCCACGGAGGGCTCTGCCTGCGGAGCGGCACGCGTGCCGGCCCAATTCCGCACCTATCGAGAGGCTTCGAGATCGATCGATCGATCTCGAAGCCTCTCGATAGGCCCCGAAACGGCTGCTTCTCGTCAGGCATGCGTAGCTTTTGGTGTGGGGCCCGTGGCGCTGTGGGGAGGCGTCGCAGGCTATGGACATTGACCGTTGTTTGCGTGGTGGGGCCTCGAGGAGCCTTAATTTCCCGAGGCATCGCTCGGGCAACACAGGCGTAGGCGCCGACGGCTGTCGGTGTGCGTGGCTGCGTGTGGATGTGGAGAGGCCTGGAGGGCTGTGGATTTGCCGGCCGACTTGGAGGGCTGCATGTGCCCTATAGTAGGTGCCGATAGTTGTTGGGCGTGCGGAGACGGATGCCTGCCGCTAGGCGTCGCTCCGCCTGCGTGGCGAGAGGCAGGTGTGTCTTTGCCTGTGGGGCCGCTTGGGAGGCATCGAAGGGCATCGCCACGGAGGGCTCTGCCTGCGGAGCGGCACGCGTGCCGGCCCAATTCCGCACCTATCGAGAGGCTTCGAGATCGATCGATCGATCTCGAAGCCTCTCGATAGGCCCCGAAACGGCTGCTTCTCGTCAGGCATGCGTAGCTTTTGGTGTGGGGCCCGTGGCGCTGTGGGGAGGCGTCGCAGGCTATGGACATTGACCGTTGTTTGCGTGGTGGGGCCTCGAGGAGCCTTAATTTCCCGAGGCGTCGCTCGGGCAACACAGGCGTAGGCGCCGACGGCTGTCGGTGTGCGTGGCTGCGTGTGGATGTGGAGAGGCCTGGAGGGCTGTGGATTTGCCGGCCGACTTGGAGGGCTGCATGTGCGTAGGTGCCGATAGTTGTTGGGCGTGCGGAGACGGATGCCTGCCGCTAGGTGTCGCTGCGCCTGCGTGGTGAGAGGCAGGTGTGTCTTTGCCTGTGGGGCCGCTTGGGAGGCATCGAAGGGCATCGCCACGGAGGGCTCTGCCTGCGGAGCGGCACGCGTGCCGGCCCAATTCCGCACCTATCGAGAGGCTTCGAGATCGATCGATCGATCTCGAAGCCTCTCGATAGGCCCCGAAACGGCTGCTTCTCGTCAGGCATGCGTAGCTTTTGGTGTGGGGCCCGTGGCGCTGTGGGGAGGCGTCGCAGGCTATGGACATTGACCGTTGTTTGCGTGGTGGGGCCTCGAGGAGCCTTAATTTCCCGAGGCATCGCTCGGGCAACACAGGCGTAGGCGCCGACGGCTGTCGGTGTGCGTGGCTGCGTGTGGATGTGGAGAGGCCTGGAGGGCTGTGGATTTGCCGGCCGACTTGGAGGGCTGCATGTGCGTAGGTGCCGATAGTTGTTGGGCGTGCGGAGACGGATGCCTGCCGCTAGGCGTCGCTCCGCCTGCGTGGCGAGAGGCAGGTGTGTCTTTGCCTGTGGGGCCGCTTGGGAGGCATCGAAGGGCATCGCCACGGAGGGCTCTGCCTGCGGAGCGGCACGCGTGCCGGCCCAATTCCGCACCTATCGAGAGGCTTCGAGATCGATCGATCGATCTCGAAGCCTCTCGATAGGCCCCGAAACGGCTGCTTCTCGTCAGGCATGCGTAGCTTTTGCTGTGGGGCCCGTGGCGCTGTGGGGAGGCGTCGCAGGCTATGGACATTGACCGTTGTTTGCGTGGTGGGGCCTCGAGGAGCCTTAATTTCCCGAGGCGTCGCTCGGGCAACACAGGCGTAGGCGCCGACGGCTGTCGGTGTGCGTGGCTGCGTGTGGATGTGGAGAGGCCTGGAGGGCTGTGGATTTGCCGGCCGACTTGGAGGGCTGCATGTGCGTAGGTGCCGATAGTTGTTGGGCGTGCGGAGACGGATGCCTGCCGCTAGGTGTCGCTCCGCCTGCGTGGCGAGAGGCAGGTGTGTCTTTGCCTGTGGGGCCGCTTGGGAGGCATCGAAGGGCATCGCCACGGAGGGCTCTGCCTGCGGAGCGGCACGCGTGCCGGCCCAATTCCGCACCTATCGAGAGGCTTCGAGATCGATCGATCGATCTCGAAGCCTCTCGATAGGCCCCGAAACGGCTGCTTCTCGTCAGGCATGCGTAGCTTTTGGTGTGGGGCCCGTGGCGCTGTGGGGAGGCGTCGCAGGCTATGGACATTGACCGTTGTTTGCGTGGTGGGGCCTCGAGGAGCCTTAATTTCCCGAGGCGTCGCTCGGGCAACACAGGCGTAGGCGCCGACGGCTGTCGGTGTGCGTGGCTGCGTGTGGATGTGGAGAGGCCTGGAGGGCTGTGGATTTGCCGGCCGACTTGGAGGGCTGCATGTGCCCTATAGTAGGTGCCGATAGTTGTTGGGCGTGCGGAGACGGATGCCTGCCGCTAGGCGTCGCTCCGCCTGCGTGGCGAGAGGCAGGTGTGTCTTTGCCTGTGGGGCCGCTTTGGAGGCATCGAAGGGCATCGCCACGGAGGGCTCTGCCTGCGGAGCGGCACGCGTGCCGGCCCATTTCCGCACCTATCGAGAGGCTTCGAGATCGATCGATCGATCTCGAAGCCTCTCGATAGGCCCCGAAACGGCTGCTTCTCGTCAGGCATGCGTAGCTTTTGGTGTGGGGCCCGTGGCGCTGTGGGGAGGCGTCGCAGGCTATGGACATTGCCCGTTGTTTGCGTGGTGGGGCCTCGAGGAGCCTTAATTTCCCGAGGCGTCGCTCGGGCAACACAGGCGTAGGCGCCGACGGCTGTCGGTGTGCGTGGCTGCGTGTGGATGTGGAGAGGCCTGGAGGGCTGTGGATTTGCCGGCCGACTTGGAGGGCTGCATGTGCGTAGGTGCCGATAGTTGTTGGGCGTGCGGAGACGGATGCCTGCCGCTAGGTGTCGCTCCGCCTGCGTGGCGAGAGGCAGGTGTGTCTTTGCCTGTGGGGCCGCTTGGGAGGCATCGAAGGGCATCGCCACGGAGGGCTCTGCCTGCGGAGCGGCACGCGTGCCAGCCCAATTCCGCACCTATCGAGAGGCTTCGAGATCGATCGATCGATCTCGAAGCCTCTCGATAGGCCCCGAAACGGCTGCTTCTCGTCAGGCATGCGTAGCTTTTGGTGTGGGGCCCGTGGCGCTGTGGGGAGGCGTCGCAGGCTATGGACATTGACCGTTGTTTGCGTGGTGGGGCCTCGAGGAGCCTTAATTTCCCGAGGCGTCGCTCGGGCAACACAGGCGTAGGCGCCGACGGCTGTCGGTGTGCGTGGCTGCGTGTGGATGTGGAGAGGCCTGGAGGGCTGTGGATTTGCCGGCCGACTTGGAGGGCTGCATGTGCCCTATAGTAGGTGCCGATAGTTGTTGGGCGTGCGGAGACGGATGCCTGCCGCTAGGCGTCGCTCCGCCTGCGTGGCGAGAGGCAGGTGTGTCTTTGCCTGTGGGGCCGCTTGGGAGGCATCGAAGGGCATCGCCACGGAGGGCTCTGCCTGCGGAGCGGCACGCGTGCCGGCCCAATTCCGCACCTATCGAGAGGCTTCGAGATCGATCGATCGATCTCGAAGCCTCTCGATAGGCCCCGAAACGGCTGCTTCTCGTCAGGCATGCGTAGCTTTTGGTGTGGGGCCCGTGGCGCTGTGGGGAGGCGTCGCAGGCTATGGACATTGACCGTTGTTTGCGTGGTGGGGCCTCGAGGAGCCTTAATTTCCCGAGGCGTCGCTCGGGCAACACAGGCGTAGGCGCCGACGGCTGTCGGTGTGCGTGGCTGCGTGTGGATGTGGAGAGGCCTGGAGGGCTGTGGATTTGCCGGCCGACTTGGAGGGCTGCATGTGCGTAGGTGCCGATAGTTGTTGGGCGTGCGGAGACGGATGCCTGCCGCTAGGCGTCGCTGCGCCTGCGTGGCGAGAGGCAGGTGTGTCTTTGCCTGTGGGGCCGCTTGGGAGGCATCGAAGGGCATCGCCACGGAGGGCTCTGCCTGCGGAGCGGCACGCGTGCCGGCCCAATTCCGCACCTATCGAGAGGCTTCGAGATCGATCGATCGATCTCGAAGCCTCTCGATAGGCCCCGAAACGGCTGCTTCTCGTCAGGCATGCGTAGCTTTTGCTGTGGGGCCCGTGGCGCTGTGGGGAGGCGTCGCAGGCTATGGACATTGACCGTTGTTTGCGTGGTGGGGCCTCGAGGAGCCTTAATTTCCCGAGGCGTCGCTCGGGCAACACAGGCGTAGGCGCCGACGGCTGTCGGTGTGCGTGGCTGCGTGTGGATGTGGAGAGGCCTGGAGGGCTGTGGATTTGCCGGCCGACTTGGAGGGCTGCATGTGCCCTATAGTAGGTGCCGATAGTTGTTGGGCGTGCGGAGACGGATGCCTGCCGCTAGGCGTCGCTCCGCCTGCGTGGCGAGAGGCAGGTGTGTCCTTGCCTGTGGGGCCGCTTGGGAGGCATTGAAGGGCATCGCCACGGAGGGCTCTGCCTGCGGAGCGGCACGCGTGCCGGCCCAATTCCGCACCTATCGAGAGGCTTCGAGATCGATCGATCGATCTCGAAGCCTCTCGATAGGCCCCGAAACGGCTGCTTCTCGTCAGGCATGCGTAGCTTTTGGTGTGGGGCCCGTGGCGCTGTGGGGAGGCGTCGCAGGCTATGGACATTGACCGTTGTTTGCGTGGTGGGGCCTCGAGGAGCCTTAATTTCCCGAGGCATCGCTCGGGCAACACAGGCGTAGGCGCCGACGGCTGTCGGTGTGCGTGGCTGCGTGTGGATGTGGAGAGGCCTGGAGGGCTGTGGATTTGCCGGCCGACTTGGAGGGCTGCATGTGCGTAGGTGCCGATAGTTGTTGGGCGTGCGGAGACGGATGCCTGCCGCTAGGCGTCGCTCCGCCTGCGTGGCGAGAGGCAGGTGTGTCTTTGCCTGTGGGGCCGCTTGGGAGGCATCGAAGGGCATCGCCACGGAGGGCTCTGCCTGCGGAGCGGCACGCGTGCCGGCCCAATTCCGCACCTATCGAGAGGCTTCGAGATCGATCGATCGATCTCGAAGCCTCTCGATAGGCCCCGAAACGGCTGCTTCTCGTCAGGCATGCGTAGCTTTTGGTGTGGGGCCCGTGGCGCTGTGGGGAGGCGTCGCAGGCTATGGACATTGACCGTTGTTTGCGTGGTGGGGCCTCGAGGAGCCTTAATTTCCCGAGGCGTCGCTCGGGCAACACAGGCGTAGGCGCCGACGGCTGTCGGTGTGCGTGGCTGCGTGTGGATGTGGAGAGGCCTGGAGGGCTGTGGATTTGCCGGCCGACTTGGAGGGCTGCATGTGCGTAGGTGCCGATAGTTGTTGGGCGTGCGGAGACGGATGCCTGCCGCTAGGCGTCGCTCCGCCTGCGTGGCGAGAGGCAGGTGTGTCTTTGCCTGTGGGGCCGCTTGGGAGGCATCGAAGGGCATCGCCACGGAGGGCTCTGCCTGCGGAGCGGCACGCGTGCCGGCCCAATTCCGCACCTATCGAGAGGCTTCGAGATCGATCGATCGATCTCGAAGCCTCTCGATAGGCCCCGAAACGGCTGCTTCTCGTCAGGCATGCGTAGCTTTTGGTGTGGGGCCCGTGGCGCTGTGGGGAGGCGTCGCAGGCTATGGACATTGACCGTTGTTTGCGTGGTGGGGCCTCGAGGAGCCTTAGTTTCCCGAGGCGTCGCTCGGGCAACACAGGCGTAGGCGCCGACGGCTGTCGGTGTGCGTGGCTGCGTGTGGATGTGGAGAGGCCTGGAGGGCTGTGGATTTGCCGGCCGACTTGGAGGGCTGCATGTGCCCTATAGTAGGTGCCGATAGTTGTTGGGCGTGCGGAGACGGATGCCTGCCGCTAGGCGTCGCTCCGCCTGCGTGGCGAGAGGCAGGTGTGTCTTTGCCTGTGGGGCCGCTTTGGAGGCATCGAAGGGCATCGCCACGGAGGGCTCTGCCTGCGGAGCGGCACGCGTGCCGGCCCATTTCCGCACCTATCGAGAGGCTTCGAGATCGATCGATCGATCTCGAAGCCTCTCGATAGGCCCCGAAACGGCTGCTTCTCGTCAGGCATGCGTAGCTTTTGGTGTGGGGCCCGTGGCGCTGTGGGGAGGCGTCGCAGGCTATGGACATTGACCGTTGTTTGCGTGGTGGGGCCTCGAGGAGCCTTAATTTCCCGAGGCGTCGCTCGGGCAACACAGGCGTAGGCGCCGACGGCTGTCGGTGTGCGTGGCTGCGTGTGGATGTGGAGAGGCCTGGAGGGCTGTGGATTTGCCGGCCGACTTGGAGGGCTGCATGTGCCCTATAGTAGGTGCCGATAGTTGTTGGGCGTGCGGAGACGGATGCCTGCCGCTAGGCGTCGCTCCGCCTGCGTGGCGAGAGGCAGGTGTGTCCTTGCCTGTGGGGCCGCTTGGGAGGCATTGAAGGGCATCGCCACGGAGGGCTCTGCCTGCGGAGCGGCACGCGTGCCGGCCCAATTCCGCACCTATCGAGAGGCTTCGAGATCGATCGATCGATCTCGAAGCCTCTCGATAGGCCCCGAAACGGCTGCTTCTCGTCAGGCATGCGTAGCTTTTGGTGTGGGGCCCGTGGCGCTGTGGGGAGGCGTCGCAGGCTATGGACATTGACCGTTGTTTGCGTGGTGGGGCCTCGAGGAGCCTTAGTTTCCCGAGGCGTCGCTCGGGCAACACAGGCGTAGGCGCCGACGGCTGTCGGTGTGCGTGGCTGCGTGTGGATGTGGAGAGGCCTGGAGGGCTGTGGATTTGCCGGCCGACTTGGAGGGCTGCATGTGCGTAGGTGCCGATAGTTGTTGGGCGTGCGGAGACGGATGCCTGCCGCTAGGCGTCGCTCCGCCTGCGTGGCGAGAGGCAGGTGTGTCTTTGCCTGTGGGGCCGCTTGGGAGGCATCGAAGGGCATCGCCACGGAGGGCTCTGCCTGCGGAGCGGCACGCGTGCCGGCCCAATTCCGCACCTATCGAGAGGCTTCGAGATCGATCGATCGATCTCGAAGCCTCTCGATAGGCCCCGAAACGGCTGCTTCTCGTCAGGCATGCGTAGCTTTTGGTGTGGGGCCCGTGGCGCTGTGGGGAGGCGTCGCAGGCTATGGACATTGACCGTTGTTTGCGTGGTGGGGCCTCGAGGAGCCTTAATTTCCCGAGGCGTCGCTCGGGCAACACAGGCGTAGGCGCCGACGGCTGTCGGTGTGCGTGGCTGCGTGTGGATGTGGAGAGGCCTGGAGGGCTGTGGATTTGCCGGCCGACTTGGAGGGCTGCATGTGCCCTATAGTAGGTGCCGATAGTTGTTGGGCGTGCGGAGACGGATGCCTGCCGCTAGGCGTCGCTCCGCCTGCGTGGCGAGAGGCAGGTGTGTCTTTGCCTGTGGGGCCGCTTGGGAGGCATTGAAGGGCATCACCACGGAGGGCTCTGCCTGCGGAGCGGTACACGTGCCGGCCCAATTCCGCACCTATCGAGAGGCTTCGAGATCGATCGATCGATCTCGAAGCCTCTCGATAGGCCCCGAAACGGCTGCTTCTCGTCAGGCATGCGTAGCTTTTGGTGTGGGGCCCGTGGCGCTGTGGGGAGGCGTCGCAGGCTATGGACATTGACCGTTGTTTGCGTGGTGGGGCCTCGAGGAGCCTTAATTTCCCGAGGCGTCGCTCGGGCAACACAGGCGTAGGCGCCGACGGCTGTCGGTGTGCGTGGCTGCGTGTGGATGTGGAGAGGCCTGGAGGGCTGTGGATTTGCCGGCCGACTTGGAGGGCTGCATGTGCCCTATAGTAGGTGCCGATAGTTGTTGGGCGTGCGGAGACAGATGCCTGCCGCTAGGCGTCGCTCCGCCTGCGTGGCGAGAGGCAGGTGTGTCTTTGCCTGTGGGGCCGCTTGGGAGGCATCGAAGGGCATCGCCACGGAGGGCTCTGCCTGCGGAGCGGCACGCGTGCCGGCCCAATTCCGCACCTATCGAGAGGCTTCGAGATCGATCGATCGATCTCGAAGCCTCTCGATAGGCCCCGAAACGGCTGCTTCTCGTCAGGCATGCGTAGCTTTTGGTGTGGGGCCCGTGGCGCTGTGGGGAGGCGTCGCAGGCTATGGACATTGACCGTTGTTTGCGTGGTGGGGCCTCGAGGAGCCTTAATTTCCCGAGGCGTCGCTCGGGCAACACAGGCGTAGGCGCCGACGGCTGTCGGTGTGCGTGGCTGCGTGTGGATGTGGAGAGGCCTGGAGGGCTGTGGATTTGCCGGCCGACTCGGAGGGCTGCATGTGCCCTATAGTAGGTGCCGATAGTTGTTGGGCGTGCGGAGACGGATGCCTGCCGCTAGGCGTCGCTCCGCCTGCGTGGCGAGAGGCAGGTGTGTCCTTGCCTGTGGGGCCGCTTTGGAGGCATCGAAGGGCATCGCCACGGAGGGCTCTGCCTGCGGAGCGGCACGCGTGCCGGCCCAATTCCGCACCTATCGAGAGGCTTCGAGATCGATCGATCGATCTCGAAGCCTCTCGATAGGCCCCGAAACGGCTGCTTCTCGTCAGGCATGCGTAGCTTTTGGTGTGGGGCCCGTGGCGCTGTGGGGAGGCGTCGCAGGCTATGGACATTGACCGTTGTTTGCGTGGTGGGGCCTCGAGGAGCCTTAATTTCCCGAGGCGTCGCTCGGGCAACACAGGCGTAGGCGCCGACGGCTGTCGGTGTGCGTGGCTGCGTGTGGATGTGGAGAGGCCTGGAGGGCTGTGGATTTGCCGGCCGACTTGGAGGGCTGCATGTGCCCTATAGTAGGTGCCGATAGTTGTTGGGCGTGCGGAGACGGATGCCTGCCGCTAGGCGTCGCTCCGCCTGCGTGGCGAGAGGCAGGTGTGTCCTTGCCTGTGGGGCCGCTTGGGAGGCATCGAAGGGCATCGCCACGGAGGGCTCTGCCTGCGGAGCGGCACGCGTGCCGGCCCAATTCCGCACCTATCGAGAGGCTTCGAGATCGATCGATCGATCTCGAAGCCTCTCGATAGGCCCCGAAACGGCTGCTTCTCGTCAGGCATGCGTAGCTTTTGGTGTGGGGCCCGTGGCGCTGTGGGGAGGCGTCGCAGGCTATGGACATTGACCGTTGTTTGCGTGGTGGGGCCTCGAGGAGCCTTAATTTCCCGAGGCATCGCTCGGGCAACACAGGCGTAGGCGCCGACGGCTGTCGGTGTGCGTGGCTGCGTGTGGATGTGGAGAGGCCTGGAGGGCTGTGGATTTGCCGGCCGACTTGGAGGGCTGCATGTGCGTAGGTGCCGATAGTTGTTGGGCGTGCGGAGACGGATGCCTGCCGCTAGGCGTCGCTCCGCCTGCGTGGCGAGAGGCAGGTGTGTCTTTGCCTGTGGGGCCGCTTGGGAGGCATCGAAGGGCATCGCCACGGAGGGCTCTGCCTGCGGAGCGGCACACGTGCCGGCCCAATTCCGCACCTATCGAGAGGCTTCGAGATCGATCGATCGATCTCGAAGCCTCTCGATAGGCCCCGAAACGGCTGCTTCTCGTCAGGCATGCGTAGCTTTTGGTGTGGGGCCCGTGGCGCTGTGGGGAGGCGTCGCAGGCTATGGACATTGACCGTTGTTTGCGTGGTGGGGCCTCGAGGAGCCTTAATTTCCCGAGGCGTCGCTCGGGCAACACAGGCGTAGGCGCCGACGGCTGTCGGTGTGCGTGGCTGCGTGTGGATGTGGAGAGGCCTGGAGGGCTGTGGATTTGCCGGCCGACTTGGAGGGCTGCATGTGCGTAGGTACCGATAGTTGTTGGGCGTGCGGAGACGGATGCCTGCCGCTAGGCGTCGCTCCGCCTGCGTGGCGAGAGGCAGGTGTGTCTTTGCCTGTGGGGCCGCTTGGGAGGCATCGAAGGGCATCGCCACGGAGGGCTCTGCCTGCGGAGCGGCACGCGTGCCGGCCCAATTCCGCACCTATCGAGAGGCTTCGAGATCGATCGATCGATCTCGAAGCCTCTCGATAGGCCCCGAAACGGCTGCTTCTCGTCAGGCATGCGTAGCTTTTGGTGTGGGGCCCGTGGCGCTGTGGGGAGGCGTCGCAGGCTATGGACATTGACCGTTGTTTGCGTGGTGGGGCCTCGAGGAGCCTTAATTTCCCGAGGCGTCGCTCGGGCAACACAGGCGTAGGCGCCGACGGCTGTCGGTGTGCGTGGCTGCGTGTGGATGTGGAGAGGCCTGGAGGGCTGTGGATTTGCCGGCCGACTTGGAGGGCTGCATGTGCCCTATAGTAGGTGCCGATAGTTGTTGGGCGTGCGGAGACGGATGCCTGCCGCTAGGCGTCGCTCCGCCTGCGTGGCGAGAGGCAGGTGTGTCTTTGCCTGTGGGGCCGCTTGGGAGGCATCGAAGGGCATCGCCACGGAGGGCTCTGCCTGCGGAGCGGCACGCGTGCCGGCCCAATTCCGCACCTATCGAGAGGCTTCGAGATCGATCGATCGATCTCGAAGCCTCTCGATAGGCCCCGAAACGGCTGCTTCTCGTCAGGCATGCGTAGCTTTTGGCTGTGGGGCCCGTGGCGCTGTGGGGAGGCGTCGCAGGCTATGGACATTGACCGTTGTTTGCGTGGTGGGGCCTCGAGGAGCCTTAATTTCCCGAGGCGTCGCTCGGGGCAACACAGGCGTAGGCGCCGACGGCTGTCGGTGTGCGTGGCTGCGTGTGGATGTGGAGAGGCCTGGAGGGCTGTGGATTTGCCGGCCGACTTGGAGGGCTGCATGTGCGTAGGTACCGATAGTTGTTGGGCGTGCGGAGACGGATGCCTGCCGCTAGGCGTCGCTCCGCCTGCGTGGCGAGAGGCAGGTGTGTCTTTGCCTGTGGGGCCGCTTGGGAGGCATCGAAGGGCATCGCCACGGAGGGCTCTGCCTGCGGAGCGGCACGCGTGCCGGCCCAATTCCGCACCTATCGAGAGGCTTCGAGATCGATCGATCGATCTCGAAGCCTCTCGATAGGCCCCGAAACGGCTGCTTCTCGTCAGGCATGCGTAGCTTTTGGTGTGGGGCCCGTGGCGCTGTGGGGAGGCGTCGCAGGCTATGGACATTGACCGTTGTTTGCGTGGTGGGGCCTCGAGGAGCCTTAATTTCCCGAGGCGTCGCTCGGGCAACACAGGCGTAGGCGCCGACGGCTGTCGGTGTGCGTGGCTGCGTGTGGATGTGGAGAGGCCTGGAGGGCTGTGGATTTGCCGGCCGACTTGGAGGGCTGCATGTGCCCTATAGTAGGTGCCGATAGTTGTTGGGCGTGCGGAGACGGATGCCTGCCGCTAGGCGTCGCTCCGCCTGCGTGGCGAGAGGCAGGTGTGTCTTTGCCTGTGGGGCCGCTTGGGAGGCATCGAAGGGCATCGCCACGGAGGGCTCTGCCTGCGGAGCGGCACGCGTGCCGGCCCAATTCCGCACCTATCGAGAGGCTTCGAGATCGATCGATCGATCTCGAAGCCTCTCGATAGGCCCCGAAACGGCTGCTTCTCGTCAGGCATGCGTAGCTTTTGGTGTGGGGCCCGTGGCGCTGTGGGGAGGCGTCGCAGGCTATGGACATTGACCGTTGTTTGCGTGGTGGGGCCTCGAGGAGCCTTAATTTCCCGAGGCGTCGCTCGGGCAACACAGGCGTAGGCGCCGACGGCTGTCGGTGTGCGTGGCTGCGTGTGGATGTGGAGAGGCCTGGAGGGCTGTGGATTTGCCGGCCGACTTGGAGGGCTGCATGTGCGTAGGTGCCGATAGTTGTTGGGCGTGCGGAGACGGATGCCTGCCGCTAGGCGTCGCTGCGCCTGCGTGGCGAGAGGCAGGTGTGTCTTTGCCTGTGGGGCCGCTTGGGAGGCATCGAAGGGCATCGCCACGGAGGGCTCTGCCTGCGGAGCGGCACGCGTGCCGGCCCAATTCCGCACCTATCGAGAGGCTTCGAGATCGATCGATCGATCTCGAAGCCTCTCGATAGGCCCCGAAATGGCTGCTTCTCGTCAGGCATGCGTAGCTTTTGGTGTGGGGCCCGTGGCGCTGTGGGGAGGCGTCGCAGGCTATGGACATTGACCGTTGTTTGCGTGGTGGGGCCTCGAGGAGCCTTAGTTTCCCGAGGCGTCGCTCGGGCAACACAGGCGTAGGCGCCGACGGCTGTCGGTGTGCGTGGCTGCGTGTGGATGTGGAGAGGCCTGGAGGGCTGTGGATTTGCCGGCCGACTTGGAGGGCTGCATGTGCCCTATAGTAGGTGCCGATAGTTGTTGGGCGTGCGGAGACGGATGCCTGCCGCTAGGCGTCGCTCCGCCTGCGTGGCGAGAGGCAGGTGTGTCTTTGCCTGTGGGGCCGCTTGGGAGGCATCGAAGGGCATCGCCACGGAGGGCTCTGCCTGCGGAGCGGCACGCGTGCCGGCCCAATTCCGCACCTATCGAGAGGCTTCGAGATCGATCGATCGATCTCGAAGCCTCTCGATAGGCCCCGAAACGGCTGCTTCTCGTCAGGCATGCGTAGCTTTTGGTGTGGGGCCCGTGGCGCTGTGGGGAGGCGTCGCAGGCTATGGACATTGACCGTTGTTTGCGTGGTGGGGCCTCGAGGAGCCTTAGTTTCCCGAGGCGTCGCTCGGGCAACACAGTCGTAGGCGCCGACGGCTGTCGGTGTGCGTGGCTGCGTGTGGATGTGGAGAGGCCTGGAGGGCTGTGGATTTGCCGGCCGACTTGGAGGGCTGCATGTGCGTAGGTGCCGATAGTTGTTGGGCGTGCGGAGACGGATGCCTGCCGCTAGGCGTCGCTCCGCCTGCGTGGCGAGAGGCAGGTGTGTCTTTGCCTGTGGGGCCGCTTGGGAGGCATCGAAGGGCATCGCCACGGAGGGCTCTGCCTGCGGAGCGGCACGCGTGCCGGCCCAATTCCGCACCTATCGAGAGGCTTCGAGATCGATCGATCGATCTCGAAGCCTCTCGATAGGCCCCGAAACGGCTGCTTCTCGTCAGGCATGCGTAGCTTTTGGTGTGGGGCCCGTGGCGCTGTGGGGAGGCGTCGCAGGCTATGGACATTGACCGTTGTTTGCGTGGTGGGGCCTCGAGGAGCCTTAATTTCCCGAGGCATCGCTCGGGCAACACAGGCGTAGGCGCCGACGGCTGTCGGTGTGCGTGGCTGCGTGTGGATGTGGAGAGGCCTGGAGGGCTGTGGATTTGCCGGCCGACTTGGAGGGCTGCATGTGCGTAGGTGCCGATAGTTGTTGGGCGTGCGGAGACGGAT
The DNA here is from genome assembly GCF_028389875.1 of Rhea pennata. Lineage (NCBI taxonomy): Eukaryota > Metazoa > Chordata > Aves > Rheiformes > Rheidae > Rhea > Rhea pennata. The sequence continues at coordinate 105,981,021 of NC_084663.1, forward strand.
GCCTGCCGCTAGGCGTCGCTCCGCCTGCGTGGCGAGAGGCAGGTGTGTCTTTGCCTGTGGGGCCGCTTGGGAGGCATCGAAGGGCATCGCCACGGAGGGCTCTGCCTGCGGAGCGGCACGCGTGCCGGCCCATTTCCGCACCTATCGAGAGGCTTCGAGATCGATCGATCGATCTCGAAGCCTCTCGATAGGCCCCGAAACGGCTGCTTCTCGTCAGGCATGCGTAGCTTTTGGTGTGGGGCCCGTGGCGCTGTGGGGAGGCGTCGCAGGCTATGGACATTGACCGTTGTTTGCGTGGTGGGGCCTCGAGGAGCCTTAATTTCCCGAGGCGTCGCTCGGGCAACACAGGCGTAGGCGCCGACGGCTGTCGGTGTGCGTGGCTGCGTGTGTATGTGGAGAGGCCTGGAGGGCTGTGGATTTGCCGGCCGACTTGGAGGGCTGCATGTGCGTAGGTGCCGATAGTTGTTGGGCGTGCGGAGACGGATGCCTGCCGCTAGGCGTCGCTCCGCCTGCGTGGCGAGAGGCAGGTGTGTCTTTGCCTGTGGGGCCGCTTGGGAGGCATCGAAGGGCATCGCCACGGAGGGCTCTGCCTGCGGAGCGGCACGCGTGCCGGCCCAATTCCGCACCTATCGAGAGGCTTCGAGATCGATCGATCGATCTCGAAGCCTCTCGATAGGCCCCGAAACGGCTGCTTCTCGTCAGGCATGCGTAGCTTTTGGTGTGGGGCCCGTGGCGCTGTGGGGAGGCGTCGCAGGCTATGGACATTGACCGTTGTTTGCGTGGTGGGGCCTCGAGGAGCCTTAATTTCCTGAGGCGTCGCTCGGGCAACACAGGCGTAGGCGCCGACGGCTGTCGGTGTGCGTGGCTGCGTGTGGATGTGGAGAGGCCTGGAGGGCTGTGGATTTGCCGGCCGACTTGGAGGGCTGCATGTGCGTAGGTGCCGATAGTTGTTGGGCGTGCGGAGACGGATGCCTGCCGCTAGGCGTCGCTCCGCCTGCGTGGCGAGAGGCAGGTGTGTCCTTGCCTGTGGGGCCGCTTGGGAGGCATCGAAGGGCATCGCCACGGAGGGCTCTGCCTGCGGAGCGGCACACGTGCCGGCCCAATTCCGCACCTATCGAGAGGCTTCGAGATCGATCGATCGATCTCGAAGCCTCTCGATAGGCCCCGAAACGGCTGCTTCTCGTCAGGCATGCGTAGCTTTTGGTGTGGGGCCCGTGGCGCTGTGGGGAGGCGTCGCAGGCTATGGACATTGACCGTTGTTTGCGTGGTGGGGCCTCGAGGAGCCTTAATTTCCCGAGGCGTCGCTCGGGCAACACAGGCGTAGGCGCCGACGGCTGTCGGTGTGCGTGGCTGCGTGTGGATGTGGAGAGGCCTGGAGGGCTGTGGATTTGCCGGCCGACTTGGAGGGCTGCATGTGCGTAGGTGCCGATATTTGTTGGGCGTGCGGAGACGGATGCCTGCCGCTAGGCGTCGCTCCGCCTGCGTGGCGAGAGGCAGGTGTGTCCTTGCCTGTGGGGCCGCTTGGGAGGCATCGAAGGGCATCGCCACGGAGGGCTCTGCCTGCGGAGCGGCACGCGTGCCGGCCCAATTCCGCACCTATCGAGAGGCTTCGAGATCGATCGATCGATCTCGAAGCCTCTCGATAGGCCCCGAAACGGCTGCTTCTCGTCAGGCATGCGTAGCTTTTGGTGTGGGGCCCGTGGCGCTGTGGGGAGGCGTCGCAGGCTATGGACATTGACCGTTGTTTGCGTGGTGGGGCCTCGAGGAGCCTTAATTTCCCGAGGCGTCGCTCGGGCAACACAGGCGTAGGCGCCGACGGCTGTCGGTGTGCGTGGCTGCGTGTGGATGTGGAGAGGCCTGGAGGGCTGTGGATTTGCCGGCCGACTTGGAGGGCTGCATGTGCGTAGGTGCCGATAGTTGTTGGGCGTGCGGAGACGGATGCCTGCCGCTAGGCGTCGCTCCGCCTGCGTGGCGAGAGGCAGGTGTGTCTTTGCCTGTGGGGCCGCTTGGGAGGCATCGAAGGGCATCGCCACGGAGGGCTCTGCCTGCGGAGCGGCACGCGTGCCGGCCCAATTCCGCACCTATCGAGAGGCTTCGAGATCGATCGATCGATCTCGAAGCCTCTCGATAGGCCCCGAAACGGCTGCTTCTCGTCAGGCATGCGTAGCTTTTGGTGTGGGGCCCGTGGCGCTGTGGGGAGGCGTCGCAGGCTATGGACATTGACCGTTGTTTGCGTGGTGGGGCCTCGAGGAGCCTTAATTTCCCGAGGCGTCGCTCGGGCAACACAGGCGTAGGCGCCGACGGCTGTCGGTGTGCGTGGCTGCGTGTGGATGTGGAGAGGCCTGGAGGGCTGTGGATTTGCCGGCCGACTTGGAGGCCTGCATGTGCGTAGGTGCCGATAGTTGTTGGGCGTGCGGAGACGGATGCCTGCCGCTAGGCGTCGCTCCGCCTGCGTGGCGAGAGGCAGGTGTGTCTTTGCCTGTGGGGCCGCTTGGGAGGCATCGAAGGGCATCGCCACGGAGGGCTCTGCCTGCGGAGCGGCACGCGTGCCGGCCCAATTCCGCACCTATCGAGAGGCTTCGAGATCGATCGATCGATCTCGAAGCCTCTCGATAGGCCCCGAAACGGCTGCTTCTCGTCAGGCATGCGTAGCTTTTGGTGTGGGGCCCGTGGCGCTGTGGGGAGGCGTTGCAGGCTATGGACATTGACCGTTGTTTGCGTGGTGGGGCCTCGAGGAGCCTTAATTTCCCGAGGCGTCGCTCGGGCAACACAGGCGTAGGCGCCGACGGCTGTCGGTGTGCGTGGCTGCGTGTGGATGTGGAGAGGCCTGGAGGGCTGTGGATTTGCCGGCCGACTTGGAGGGCTGCATGTGCGTAGGTGCCGATAGTTGTTGGGCGTGCGGAGATGGATGCCTGCCGCTAGGCGTCGCTGCGCCTGCGTGGCGAGAGGCAGGTGTGTCTTTGCCTGTGGGGCCGCTTGGGAGGCATCGAAGGGCATCGCCACGGAGGGCTCTGCCTGCGGAGCGGCACACGTGCCGGCCCAATTCCGCACCTATCGAGAGGCTTCGAGATCGATCGATCGATCTCGAAGCCTCTCGATAGGCCCCGAAACGGCTGCTTCTCGTCAGGCATGCGTAGCTTTTGGTGTGGGGCCCGTGGCGCTGTGGGGAGGCGTCGCAGGCTATGGACATTGACCGTTGTTTGCGTGGTGGGGCCTCGAGGAGCCTTAATTTCCCGAGGCGTCGCTCGGGCAACACAGGCGTAGGCGCCGACGGCTGTCGGTGTGCGTGGCTGCGTGTGGATGTGGAGAGGCCTGGAGGGCTGTGGATTTGCCGGCCGACTTGGAGGGCTGCATGTGCGTAGGTGCCGATAGTTGTTGGGCGTGCGGAGACGGATGCCTGCCGCTAGGCGTCGCTCCGCCTGCGTGGCGAGAGGCAGGTGTGTCTTTGCCTGTGGGGCCGCTTGGGAGGCATCGAAGGGCATCGCCACGGAGGGCTCTGCCTGCGGAGCGGCACGCGTGCCGGCCCAATTCCGCACCTATCGAGAGGCTTCGAGATCGATCGATCGATCTCGAAGCCTCTCGATAGGCCCCGAAACGGCTGCTTCTCGTCAGGCATGCGTAGCTTTTGGTGTGGGGCCCGTGGCGCTGTGGGGAGGCGTCGCAGGCTATGGACATTGACCGTTGTTTGCGTGGTGGGGCCTCGAGGAGCCTTAATTTCCCGAGGCGTCGCTCGGGCAACACAGGCGTAGGCGCCGACGGCTGTCGGTGTGCGTGGCTGCGTGTGGATGTGGAGAGGCCTGGAGGGCTGTGGATTTGCCGGCCGACTTGGAGGGCTGCATGTGCGTAGGTGCCGATAGTTGTTGGGCGTGCGGAGACGGATGCCTGCCGCTAGGCGTCGCTCCGCCTGCGTGGCGAGAGGCAGGTGTGTCTTTGCCTGTGGGGCCGCTTGGGAGGCATCGAAGGGCATCGCCACGGAGGGCTCTGCCTGCGGAGCGGCACGCGTGCCGGCCCAATTCCGCACCTATCGAGAGGCTTCGAGATCGATCGATCGATCTCGAAGCCTCTCGATAGGCCCCGAAACGGCTGCTTCTCGTCAGGCATGCGTAGCTTTTGGTGTGGGGCCCGTGGCGCTGTGGGGAGGCGTCGCAGGCTATGGACATTGACCGTTGTTTGCGTGGTGGGGCCTCGAGGAGCCTTAATTTCCCGAGGCGTCGCTCGGGCAACACAGGCGTAGGCGCCGACGGCTGTCGGTGTGCGTGGCTGCGTGTGGATGTGGAGAGGCCTGGAGGGCTGTGGATTTGCCGGCCGACTTGGAGGGCTGCATGTGCGTAGGTGCCGATAGTTGTTGGGCGTGCGGAGACGGATGCCTGCCGCTAGGCGTCGCTCCGCCTGCGTGGCGAGAGGCAGGTGTGTCTTTGCCTGTGGGGCCGCTTGGGAGGCATCGAAGGGCATCGCCACGGAGGGCTCTGCCTGCGGAGCGGCACGCGTGCCGGCCCAATTCCGCACCTATCGAGAGGCTTCGAGATCGATCGATCGATCTCGAAGCCTCTCGATAGGCCCCGAAACGGCTGCTTCTCGTCAGGCATGCGTAGCTTTTGGTGTGGGGCCCGTGGCGCTGTGGGGAGGCGTCGCAGGCTATGGACATTGACCGTTGTTTGCGTGGTGGGGCCTCGAGGAGCCTTAATTTCCCGAGGCGTCGCTCGGGCAACACAGGCGTAGGCGCCGACGGCTGTCGGTGTGCGTGGCTGCGTGTGGATGTGGAGAGGCCTGGAGGGCTGTGGATTTGCCGGCCGACTTGGAGGGCTGCATGTGCGTAGGTGCCGATAGTTGTTGGGCGTGCGGAGACGGATGCCTGCCGCTAGGCGTCGCTCCGCCTGCGTGGCGAGAGGCAGGTGTGTCTTTGCCTGTGGGGCCGCTTGGGAGGCATCGAAGGGCATCGCCACGGAGGGCTCTGCCTGCGGAGCGGCACGCGTGCCGGCCCAATTCCGCACCTATCGAGAGGCTTCGAGATCGATCGATCGATCTCGAAGCCTCTCGATAGGCCCCGAAACGGCTGCTTCTCGTCAGGCATGCGTAGCTTTTGGTGTGGGGCCCGTGGCGCTGTGGGGAGGCGTCGCAGGCTATGGACATTGACCGTTGTTTGCGTGGTGGGGCCTCGAGGAGCCTTAATTTCCCGAGGCGTCGCTCGGGCAACACAGGCGTAGGCGCCGACGGCTGTCGGTGTGCGTGGCTGCGTGTGGATGTGGAGAGGCCTGGAGGGCTGTGGATTTGCCGGCCGACTTGGAGGGCTGCATGTGCCCTATAGTAGGTGCCGATAGTTGTTGGGCGTGCGGAGACGGATGCCTGCCGCTAGGCTTCGCTCCGCCTGCGTGGCGAGAGGCAGGTGTGTCTTTGCCTGTGGGGCCGCTTGGGAGGCATCGAAGGGCATCGCCACGGAGGGCTCTGCCTGCGGAGCGGCACGCGTGCCGGCCCAATTCCGCACCTATCGAGAGGCTTCGAGATCGATCGATCGATCTCGAAGCCTCTCGATAGGCCCCGAAACGGCTGCTTCTCGTCAGGCATGCGTAGCTTTTGGTGTGGGGCCCGTGGCGCTGTGGGGAGGCGTCGCAGGCTATGGACATTGACCGTTGTTTGCGTGGTGGGGCCTCGAGGAGCCTTAATTTCCCGAGGCGTCGCTCGGGCAACACAGGCGTAGGCGCCGACGGCTGTCGGTGTGCGTGGCTGCGTGTGGATGTGGAGAGGCCTGGAGGGCTGTGGATTTGCCGGCCGACTTGGAGGGCTGCATGTGCGTAGGTGCCGATAGTTGTTGGGCGTGCGGAGACGGATGCCTGCCGCTAGGCGTCGCTCCGCCTGCGTGGCGAGAGGCAGGTGTGTCTTTGCCTGTGGGGCCGCTTGGGAGGCATCGAAGGGCATCGCCACGGAGGGCTCTGCCTGCGGAGCGGCACGCGTGCCGGCCCAATTCCGCACCTATCGAGAGGCTTCGAGATCGATCGATCGATCTCGAAGCCTCTCGATAGGCCCCGAAACGGCTGCTTCTCGTCAGGCATGCGTAGCTTTTGGTGTGGGGCCCGTGGCGCTGTGGGGAGGCGTCGCAGGCTATGGACATTGACCGTTGTTTGCGTGGTGGGGCCTCGAGGAGCCTTAATTTCCCGAGGCGTCGCTCGGGCAACACAGGCGTAGGCGCCGACGGCTGTCGGTGTGCGTGGCTGCGTGTGGATGTGGAGAGGCCTGGAGGGCTGTGGATTTGCCGGCCGACTTGGAGGGCTGCATGTGCGTAGGTGCCGATAGTTGTTGGGCGTGCGGAGACGGATGCCTGCCGCTAGGCGTCGCTCCGCCTGCGTGGCGAGAGGCAGGTGTGTCTTTGCCTGTGGGGCCGCTTGGGAGGCATCGAAGGGCATCGCCACGGAGGGCTCTGCCTGCGGAGCGGCACGCGTGCCGGCCCAATTCCGCACCTATCGAGAGGCTTCGAGATCGATCGATCGATCTCGAAGCCTCTCGATAGGCCCCGAAACGGCTGCTTCTCGTCAGGCATGCGTAGCTTTTGGTGTGGGGCCCGTGGCGCTGTGGGGAGGCGTCGCAGGCTATGGACATTGACCGTTGTTTGCGTGGTGGGGCCTCGAGGAGCCTTAATTTCCCGAGGCGTCGCTCGGGCAACACAGGCGTAGGCGCCGACGGCTGTCGGTGTGCGTGGCTGCGTGTGGATGTGGAGAGGCCTGGAGGGCTGTGGATTTGCCGGCCGACTTGGAGGGCTGCATGTGCGTAGGTGCCGATAGTTGTTGGGCGTGCGGAGACGGATGCCTGCCGCTAGGCGTCGCTCCGCCTGCGTGGCGAGAGGCAGGTGTGTCTTTGCCTGTGGGGCCGCTTGGGAGGCATCGAAGGGCATCGCCACGGAGGGCTCTGCCTGCGGAGCGGCACGCGTGCCGGCCCAATTCCGCACCTATCGAGAGGCTTCGAGATCGATCGATCGATCTCGAAGCCTCTCGATAGGCCCCGAAACGGCTGCTTCTCGTCAGGCATGCGTAGCTTTTGGTGTGGGGCCCGTGGCGCTGTGGGGAGGCGTCGCAGGCTATGGACATTGACCGTTGTTTGCGTGGTGGGGCCTCGAGGAGCCTTAATTTCCCGAGGCGTCGCTCGGGCAACACAGGCGTAGGCGCCGACGGCTGTCGGTGTGCGTGGCTGCGTGTGGATGTGGAGAGGCCTGGAGGGCTGTGGATTTGCCGGCCGACTTGGAGGGCTGCATATGCGTAGGTGCCGATAGTTGTTGGGCGTGCGGAGACGGATGCCTGCCGCTAGGCGTCGCTGCGCCTGCGTGGCGAGAGGCAGGTGTGTCTTTGCCTGTGGGGCCGCTTGGGAGGCATCGAAGGGCATCGCCACGGAGGGCTCTGCCTGCGGAGCGGCACGCGTGCCGGCCCAATTCCGCACCTATCGAGAGGCTTCGAGATCGATCGATCGATCTCGAAGCCTCTCGATAGGCCCCGAAACGGCTGCTTCTCGTCAGGCATGCGTAGCTTTTGGTGTGGGGCCCGTGGCGCTGTGGGGAGGCGTCGCAGGCTATGGACATTGACCGTTGTTTGCGTGGTGGGGCCTCGAGGAGCCTTAATTTCCCGAGGCGTCGCTCGGGCAACACAGGCGTAGGCGCCGACGGCTGTCGGTGTGCGTGGCTGCGTGTGGATGTGGAGAGGCCTGGAGGGCTGTGGATTTGCCGGCCGACTTGGAGGGCTGCATGTGCGTAGGTGCCGACAGTTGTTGGGCGTGCGGAGACGGATGCCTGCCGCTAGGCGTCGCTCCGCCTGCGTGGCGAGAGGCAGGTGTGTCTTTGCCTGTGGGGCCGCTTGGGAGGCATCGAAGGGCATCGCCACGGAGGGCTCTGCCTGCGGAGCGGCACGCGTGCCGGCCCAATTCCGCACCTATCGAGAGGCTTCGAGATCGATCGATCGATCTCGAAGCCTCTCGATAGGCCCCGAAACGGCTGCTTCTCGTCAGGCATGCGTAGCTTTTGGTGTGGGGCCCGTGGCGCTGTGGGGAGGCGTCGCAGGCTATGGACATTGACCGTTGTTTGCGTGGTGGGGCCTCGAGGAGCCTTAATTTCCCGAGGCGTCGCTCGGGCAACACAGGCGTAGGCGCCGACGGCTGTCGGTGTGCGTGGCTGCGTGTGGATGTGGAGAGGCCTGGAGGGCTGTGGATTTGCCGGCCGACTTGGAGGGCTGCATGTGCGTAGGTGCCGACAGTTGTTGGGCGTGCGGAGACGGATGCCTGCCGCTAGGCGTCGCTGCGCCTGCGTGGCGAGAGGCAGGTGTGTCTTTGCCTGTGGGGCCGCTTGGGAGGCATCGAAGGGCATCGCCACGGAGGGCTCTGCCTGCGGAGCGGCACGCGTGCCGGCCCAATTCCGCACCTATCGAGAGGCTTCGAGATCGATCGATCGATCTCGAAGCCTCTCGATAGGCCCCGAAACGGCTGCTTCTCGTCAGGCATGCGTAGCTTTTGGTGTGGGGCCCGTGGCGCTGTGGGGAGGCGTCGCAGGCTATGGACATTGACCGTTGTTTGCGTGGTGGGGCCTCGAGGAGCCTTAATTTCCCGAGGCGTCGCTCGGGCAACACAGGCGTAGGCGCCGACGGCTGTCGGTGTGCGTGGCTGCGTGTGGATGTGGAGAGGCCTGGAGGGCTGTGGATTTGCCGGCCGACTTGGAGGGCTGCATGTGCCCTATAGTAGGTGCCGATAGTTGTTGGGCGTGCGGAGACGGATGCCTGCCGCTAGGCGTCGCTCCGCCTGCGTGGCGAGAGGCAGGTGTGTCTTTGCCTGTGGGGCCGCTTTGGAGGCATCGAAGGGCATCGCCACGGAGGGCTCTGCCTGCGGAGCGGCACGCGTGCCGGCCCAATTCCGCACCTATCGAGAGGCTTCGAGATCGATCGATCGATCTCGAAGCCTCTCGATAGGCCCCGAAACGGCTGCTTCTCGTCAGGCATGCGTAGCTTTTGGTGTGGGGCCCGTGGCGCTGTGGGGAGGCGTCGCAGGCTATGGACATTGACCGTTGTTTGCGTGGTGGGGCCTCGAGGAGCCTTAATTTCCCGAGGCGTCGCTCGGGCAACACAGGCGTAGGCGCCGACGGCTGTCGGTGTGCGTGGCTGCGTGTGGATGTGGAGAGGCCTGGAGGGCTGTGGATTTGCCGGCCGACTTGGAGGGCTGCATGTGCCCTATAGTAGGTGCCGATAGTTGTTGGGCGTGCGGAGACGGATGCCTGCCGCTAGGCGTCGCTCCGCCTGCGTGGCGAGAGGCAGGTGTGTCTTTGCCTGTGGGGCCGCTTTGGAGGCATCGAAGGGCATTGCCACGGAGGGCTCTGCCTGCGGAGCGGCACGCGTGCCGGCCCATTTCCGCACCTATCGAGAGGCTTCGAGATCGATCGATCGATCTCGAAGCCTCTCGATAGGCCCCGAAACGGCTGCTTCTCGTCAGGCATGCGTAGCTTTTGGTGTGGGGCCCGTGGCGCTGTGGGGAGGCGTCGCAGGCTATGGACATTGACCGTTGTTTGCGTGGTGGGGCCTCGAGGAGCCTTAATTTCCCGAGGCGTCGCTCGGGCAACACAGGCGTAGGCGCCGACGGCTGTCGGTGTGCGTGGCTGCGTGTGGATGTGGAGAGGCCTGGAGGGCTGTGGATTTGCCGGCCGACTTGGAGGGCTGCATGTGCCCTATAGTAGGTGCCGATAGTTGTTGGGCGTGCGGAGACGGATGCCTGCCGCTAGGCGTCGCTCCGCCTGCGTGGCGAGAGGCAGGTGTGTCCTTGCCTGTGGGGCCGCTTGGGAGGCATTGAAGGGCATCGCCACGGAGGGCTCTGCCTGCGGAGCGGCACGCGTGCCGGCCCAATTCCGCACCTATCGAGAGGCTTCGAGATCGATCGATCGATCTCGAAGCCTCTCGATAGGCCCCGAAACGGCTGCTTCTCGTCAGGCATGCGTAGCTTTTGGTGTGGGGCCCGTGGCGCTGTGGGGAGGCGTCGCAGGCTATGGACATTGACCGTTGTTTGCGTGGTGGGGCCTCGAGGAGCCTTAATTTCCCGAGGCGTCGCTCGGGCAACACAGGCGTAGGCGCCGACGGCTGTCGGTGTGCGTGGCTGCGTGTGGATGTGGAGAGGCCTGGAGGGCTGTGGATTTGCCGGCCGACTTGGAGGGCTGCATGTGCGTAGGTGCCGATAGTTGTTGGGCGTGCGGAGACGGATGCCTGCCGCTAGGCGTCGCTCCGCCTGCGTGGCGAGAGGCAGGTGTGTCTTTGCCTGTGGGGCCGCTTGGGAGGCATTGAAGGGCATCGCCACGGAGGGCTCTGCCTGCGGAGCGGTACACGTGCCGGCCCAATTCCGCACCTATCGAGAGGCTTCGAGATCGATCGATCGATCTCGAAGCCTCTCGATAGGCCCCGAAACGGCTGCTTCTCGTCAGGCATGCGTAGCTTTTGGTGTGGGGCCCGTGGCGCTGTGGGGAGGCGTCGCAGGCTATGGACATTGACCGTTGTTTGCGTGGTGGGGCCTCGAGGAGCCTTAATTTCCCGAGGCGTCGCTCGGGCAACACAGGCGTAGGCGCCGACGGCTGTCGGTGTGCGTGGCTGCGTGTGGATGTGGAGAGGCCTGGAGGGCTGTGGATTTGCCGGCCGACTTGGAGGGCTGCATGTGCCCTATAGTAGGTGCCGATAGTTGTTGGGCGTGCGGAGACAGATGCCTGCCGCTAGGCGTCGCTCCGCCTGCGTGGCGAGAGGCAGGTGTGTCTTTGCCTGTGGGGCCGCTTGGGAGGCATCGAAGGGCATCGCCACGGAGGGCTCTGCCTGCGGAGCGGCACGCGTGCCGGCCCAATTCCGCACCTATCGAGAGGCTTCGAGATCGATCGATCGATCTCGAAGCCTCTCGATAGGCCCCGAAACGGCTGCTTCTCGTCAGGCATGCGTAGCTTTTGGTGTGGGGCCCGTGGCGCTGTGGGGAGGCGTCGCAGGCTATGGACATTGACCGTTGTTTGCGTGGTGGGGCCTCGAGGAGCCTTAATTTCCCGAGGCGTCGCTCGGGCAACACAGGCGTAGGCGCCGACGGCTGTCGGTGTGCGTGGCTGCGTGTGGATGTGGAGAGGCCTGGAGGGCTGTGGATTTGCCGGCCGACTTGGAGGGCTGCATGTGCGTAGGTGCCGACAGTTGTTGGGCGTGCGGAGACGGATGCCTGCCGCTAGGCGTCGCTCCGCCTGCGTGGCGAGAGGCAGGTGTGTCTTTGCCTGTGGGGCCGCTTGGGAGGCATCGAAGGGCATCGCCACGGAGGGCTCTGCCTGCGGAGCGGCACGCGTGCCGGACCAATTCCGCACCTATCGAGAGGCTTCGAGATCGATCGATCGATCTCGAAGCCTCTCGATAGGCCCCGAAACGGCTGCTTCTCGTCAGGCATGCGTAGCTTTTGGTGTGGGGCCCGTGGCGCTGTGGGGAGGCGTCGCAGGCTATGGACATTGACCGTTGTTTGCGTGGTGGGGCCTCGAGGAGCCTTAATTTCCCGAGGCGTCGCTCGGGCAACACAGGCGTAGGCGCCGACGGCTGTCGGTGTGCGTGGCTGCGTGTGGATGTGGAGAGGCCTGGAGGGCTGTGGATTTGCCGGCCGACTTGGAGGGCTGCATGTGCGTAGGTGCCGACAGTTGTTGGGCGTGCGGAGACGGATGCCTGCCGCTAGGCGTCGCTGCGCCTGCGTGGCGAGAGGCAGGTGTGTCTTTGCCTGTGGGGCCGCTTGGGAGGCATCGAAGGGCATCGCCACGGAGGGCTCTGCCTGCGGAGCGGCACGCGTGCCGGCCCAATTCCGCACCTATCGAGAGGCTTCGAGATCGATCGATCGATCTCGAAGCCTCTCGATAGGCCCCGAAACGGCTGCTTCTCGTCAGGCATGCGTAGCTTTTGGTGTGGGGCCCGTGGCGCTGTGGGGAGGCGTCGCAGGCTATGGACATTGACCGTTGTTTGCGTGGTGGGGCCTCGAGGAGCCTTAATTTCCCGAGGCGTCGCTCGGGCAACACAGGCGTAGGCGCCGACGGCTGTCGGTGTGCGTGGCTGCGTGTGGATGTGGAGAGGCCTGGAGGGCTGTGGATTTGCCGGCCGACTTGGAGGGCTGCATGTGCCCTATAGTAGGTGCCGATAGTTGTTGGGCGTGCGGAGACGGATGCCTGCCGCTAGGCGTCGCTCCGCCTGCGTGGCGAGAGGCAGGTGTGTCTTTGCCTGTGGGGCCGCTTTGGAGGCATCGAAGGGCATCGCCACGGAGGGCTCTGCCTGCGGAGCGGCACGCGTGCCGGCCCAATTCCGCACCTATCGAGAGGCTTCGAGATCGATCGATCGATCTCGAAGCCTCTCGATAGGCCCCGAAACGGCTGCTTCTCGTCAGGCATGCGTAGCTTTTGGTGTGGGGCCCGTGGCGCTGTGGGGAGGCGTCGCAGGCTATGGACATTGACCGTTGTTTGCGTGGTGGGGCCTCGAGGAGCCTTAATTTCCCGAGGCGTCGCTCGGGCAACACAGGCGTAGGCGCCGACGGCTGTCGGTGTGCGTGGCTGCGTGTGGATGTGGAGAGGCCTGGAGGGCTGTGGATTTGCCGGCCGACTTGGAGGGCTGCATGTGCCCTATAGTAGGTGCCGATAGTTGTTGGGCGTGCGGAGACGGATGCCTGCCGCTAGGCGTCGCTCCGCCTGCGTGGCGAGAGGCAGGTGTGTCTTTGCCTGTGGGGCCGCTTGGGAGGCATCGAAGGGCATCGCCACGGAGGGCTCTGCCTGCGGAGCGGCACGCGTGCCGGCCCATTTCCGCACCTATCGAGAGGCTTCGAGATCGATCGATCGATCTCGAAGCCTCTCGATAGGCCCCGAAACGGCTGCTTCTCGTCAGGCATGCGTAGCTTTTGGTGTGGGGCCCGTGGCGCTGTGGGGAGGCGTCGCAGGCTATGGACATTGACCGTTGTTTGCGTGGTGGGGCCTCGAGGAGCCTTAATTTCCCGAGGCGTCGCTCGGGCAACACAGGCGTAGGCGCCGACGGCTGTCGGTGTGCGTGGCTGCGTGTGGATGTGGAGAGGCCTGGAGGGCTGTGGATTTGCCGGCCGACTTGGAGGGCTGCATGTGCCCTATAGTAGGTGCCGATAGTTGTTGGGCGTGCGGAGACGGATGCCTGCCGCTAGGCGTCGCTCCGCCTGCGTGGCGAGAGGCAGGTGTGTCCTTGCCTGTGGGGCCGCTTGGGAGGCATCGAAGGGCATCGCCACGGAGGGCTCTGCCTGCGGAGCGGCACGCGTGCCGGCCCAATTCCGCACCTATCGAGAGGCTTCGAGATCGATCGATCGATCTCGAAGCCTCTCGATAGGCCCCGAAACGGCTGCTTCTCGTCAGGCATGCGTAGCTTTTGGTGTGGGGCCCGTGGCGCTGTGGGGAGGCGTCGCAGGCTATGGACATTGACCGTTGTTTGCGTGGTGGGGCCTCGAGGAGCCTTAATTTCCCGAGGCGTCGCTCGGGCAACACAGGCGTAGGCGCCGACGGCTGTCGGTGTGCGTGGCTGCGTGTGGATGTGGAGAGGCCTGGAGGGCTGTGGATTTGCCGGCCGACTTGGAGGGCTGCATGTGCGTAGGTGCCGATAGTTGTTGGGCGTGCGGAGACGGATGCCTGCCGCTAGGCGTCGCTCCGCCTGCGTGGCGAGAGGCAGGTGTGTCTTTGCCTGTGGGGCCGCTTGGGAGGCATCGAAGGGCATCGCCACGGAGGGCTCTGCCTGCGGAGCGGCACGCGTGCCGGCCCAATTCCGCACCTATCGAGAGGCTTCGAGATCGATCGATCGATCTCGAAGCCTCTCGATAGGCCCCGAAACGGCTGCTTCTCGTCAGGCATGCGTAGCTTTTGGTGTGGGGCCCGTGGCGCTGTGGGGAGGCGTCGCAGGCTATGGACATTGACCGTTGTTTGCGTGGTGGGGCCTCGAGGAGCCTTAATTTCCCGAGGCATCGCTCGGGCAACACAGGCGTAGGCGCCGACGGCTGTCGGTGTGCGTGGCTGCGTGTGGATGTGGAGAGGCCTGGAGGGCTGTGGATTTGCCGGCCGACTTGGAGGGCTGCATGTGCGTAGGTGCCGATAGTTGTTGGGCGTGCGGAGACGGATGCCTGCCGCTAGGCGTCGCTGCGCCTGCGTGGCGAGAGGCAGGTGTGTCTTTGCCTGTGGGGCCGCTTGGGAGGCATCGAAGGGCATCGCCACGGAGGGCTCTGCCTGCGGAGCGGCACGCGTGCCGGCCCAATTCCGCACCTATCGAGAGGCTTCGAGATCGATCGATCGATCTCGAAGCCTCTCGATAGGCCCCGAAACGGCTGCTTCTCGTCAGGCATGCGTAGCTTTTGGTGTGGGGCCCGTGGCGCTGTGGGGAGGCATCGCAGGCTATGGACATTGACCGTTGTTTGCGTGGTGGGGCCTCGAGGAGCCTTAATTTCCCGAGGCGTCGCTCGGGCAACACAGGCGTAGGCGCCGACGGCTGTCGGTGTGCGTGGCTGCGTGTGGATGTGGAGAGGCCTGGAGGGCTGTGGATTTGCCGGCCGACTTGGAGGGCTGCATGTGCGTAGGTGCCGATAGTTGTTGGGCGTGCGGAGACGGATGCCTGCCGCTAGGCGTCGCTCCGCCTGCGTGGCGAGAGGCAGGTGTGTCTTTGCCTGTGGGGCCGCTTGGGAGGCATCGAAGGGCATCGCCACGGAGGGCTCTGCCTGCGGAGCGGCACGCGTGCCGGCCCAATTCCGCACCTATCGAGAGGCTTCGAGATCGATCGATCGATCTCGAAGCCTCTCGATAGGCCCCGAAACGGCTGCTTCTCGTCAGGCATGCGTAGCTTTTGGTGTGGGGCCCGTGGCGCTGTGGGGAGGCGTCGCAGGCTATGGACATTGACCGTTGTTTGCGTGGTGGGGCCTCGAGGAGCCTTAATTTCCCGAGGCATCGCTCGGGCAACACAGGCGTAGGCGCCGACGGCTGTCGGTGTGCGTGGCTGCGTGTGGATGTGGAGAGGCCTGGAGGGCTGTGGATTTGCCGGCCGACTTGGAGGGCTGCATGTGCGTAGGTGCCGATAGTTGTTGGGCGTGCGGAGACGGATGCCTGCCGCTAGGCGTCGCTGCGCCTGCGTGGCGAGAGGCAGGTGTGTCTTTGCCTGTGGGGCCGCTTGGGAGGCATCGAAGGGCATCGCCACGGAGGGCTCTGCCTGCGGAGCGGCACGCGTGCCGGCCCAATTCCGCACCTATCGAGAGGCTTCGAGATCGATCGATCGATCTCGAAGCCTCTCGATAGGCCCCGAAACGGCTGCTTCTCGTCAGGCATGCGTAGCTTTTGGTGTGGGGCCCGTGGCGCTGTGGGGAGGCATCGCAGGCTATGGACATTGACCGTTGTTTGCGTGGTGGGGCCTCGAGGAGCCTTAATTTCCCGAGGCGTCGCTCGGGCAACACAGGCGTAGGCGCCGACGGCTGTCGGTGTGCGTGGCTGCGTGTGGATGTGGAGAGGCCTGGAGGGCTGTGGATTTGCCGGCCGACTTGGAGGGCTGCATGTGCCCTATAGTAGGTGCCGATAGTTGTTGGGCGTGCGGAGACGGATGCCTGCCGCTAGGCGTCGCTCCGCCTGCGTGGCGAGAGGCAGGTGTGTCTTTGCCTGTGGGGCCGCTTTGGAGGCATCGAAGGGCATCGCCACGGAGGGCTCTGCCTGCGGAGCGGCACGCGTGCCGGCCCATTTCCGCACCTATCGAGAGGCTTCGAGATCGATCGATCGATCTCGAAGCCTCTCGATAGGCCCCGAAACGGCTGCTTCTCGTCAGGCATGCGTAGCTTTTGGTGTGGGGCCCGTGGCGCTGTGGGGAGGCGTCGCAGGCTATGGACATTGACCGTTGTTTGCGTGGTGGGGCCTCGAGGAGCCTTAATTTCCCGAGGCGTCGCTCGGGCAACACAGGCGTAGGCGCCGACGGCTGTCGGTGTGCGTGGCTGCGTGTGGATGTGGAGAGGCCTGGAGGGCTGTGGATTTGCCGGCCGACTTGGAGGGCTGCATGTGCCCTATAGTAGGTGCCGATAGTTGTTGGGCGTGCGGAGACGGATGCCTGCCGCTAGGCGTCGCTCCGCCTGCGTGGCGAGAGGCAGGTGTGTCCTTGCCTGTGGGGCCGCTTGGGAGGCATTGAAGGGCATCGCCACGGAGGGCTCTGCCTGCGGAGCGGCACGCGTGCCGGCCCAATTCCGCACCTATCGAGAGGCTTCGAGATCGATCGATCGATCTCGAAGCCTCTCGATAGGCCCCGAAACGGCTGCTTCTCGTCAGGCATGCGTAGCTTTTGGTGTGGGGCCCGTGGCGCTGTGGGGAGGCGTCGCAGGCTATGGACATTGACCGTTGTTTGCGTGGTGGGGCCTCGAGGAGCCTTAATTTCCCGAGGCGTCGCTCGGGCAACACAGGCGTAGGCGCCGACGGCTGTCGGTGTGCGTGGCTGCGTGTGGATGTGGAGAGGCCTGGAGGGCTGTGGATTTGCCGGCCGACTTGGAGGGCTGCATGTGCGTAGGTGCCGATAGTTGTTGGGCGTGCGGAGACGGATGCCTGCCGCTAGGCGTCGCTCCGCCTGCGTGGCGAGAGGCAGGTGTGTCTTTGCCTGTGGGGCCGCTTGGGAGGCATCGAAGGGCATCGCCACGGAGGGCTCTGCCTGCGGAGCGGCACGCGTGCCGGCCCAATTCCGCACCTATCGAGAGGCTTCGAGATCGATCGATCGATCTCGAAGCCTCTCGATAGGCCCCGAAACGGCTGCTTCTCGTCAGGCATGCGTAGCTTTTGGTGTGGGGCCCGTGGCGCTGTGGGGAGGCGTCGCAGGCTATGGACATTGACCGTTGTTTGCGTGGTGGGGCCTCGAGGAGCCTTAATTTCCCGAGGCATCGCTCGGGCAACACAGGCGTAGGCGCCGACGGCTGTCGGTGTGCGTGGCTGCGTGTGGATGTGGAGAGGCCTGGAGGGCTGTGGATTTGCCGGCCGACTTGGAGGGCTGCATGTGCGTAGGTGCCGATAGTTGTTGGGCGTGCGGAGACGGATGCCTGCCGCTAGGCGTCGCTGCGCCTGCGTGGCGAGAGGCAGGTGTGTCTTTGCCTGTGGGGCCGCTTGGGAGGCATCGAAGGGCATCGCCACGGAGGGCTCTGCCTGCGGAGCGGCACGCGTGCCGGCCCAATTCCGCACCTATCGAGAGGCTTCGAGATCGATCGATCGATCTCGAAGCCTCTCGATAGGCCCCGAAACGGCTGCTTCTCGTCAGGCATGCGTAGCTTTTGGTGTGGGGCCCGTGGCGCTGTGGGGAGGCATCGCAGGCTATGGACATTGACCGTTGTTTGCGTGGTGGGGCCTCGAGGAGCCTTAATTTCCCGAGGCGTCGCTCGGGCAACACAGGCGTAGGCGCCGACGGCTGTCGGTGTGCGTGGCTGCGTGTGGATGTGGAGAGGCCTGGAGGGCTGTGGATTTGCCGGCCGACTTGGAGGGCTGCATGTGCGTAGGTGCCGATAGTTGTTGGGCGTGCGGAGACGGATGCCTGCCGCTAGGCGTCGCTCCGCCTGCGTGGCGAGAGGCAGGTGTGTGTTTGCCTGTGGGGCCGCTTGGGAGGCATTGAAGGGCATCGCCACGGAGGGCTCTGCCTGCGGAGCGGCACACGTGCCGGCCCAATTCCGCACCTATCGAGAGGCTTCGAGATCGATCGATCGATCTCGAAGCCTCTCGATAGGCCCCGAAACGGCTGCTTCTCGTCAGGCATGCGTAGCTTTTGGTGTGGGGCCCGTGGCGCTGTGGGGAGGCGTCGCAGGCTATGGACATTGACCGTTGTTTGCGTGGTGGGGCCTCGAGGAGCCTTAATTTCCCGAGGCGTCGCTCGGGCAACACAGGCGTAGGCGCCGACGGCTGTCGGTGTGCGTGGCTGCGTGTGGATGTGGAGAGGCCTGGAGGGCTGTGGATTTGCCGGCCGACTTGGAGGGCTGCATGTGCCCTATAGTAGGTGCCGATAGTTGTTGGGCGTGCGGAGACGGATGCCTGCCGCTAGGCGTCGCTCCGCCTGCGTGGCGAGAGGCAGGCGTGTCTTTGCCTGTGGGGCCGCTTGGGAGGCATCGAAGGGCATCGCCACGGAGGGCTCTGCCTGCGGAGCGGCACGCGTGCCGGCCCAATTCCGCACCTATCGAGAGGCTTCGAGATCGATCGATCGATCTCGAAGCCTCTCGATAGGCCCCGAAACGGCTGCTTCTCGTCAGGCATGCGTAGCTTTTGGTGTGGGGCCCGTGGCGCTGTGGGGAGGCGTCGCAGGCTATGGACATTGACCGTTGTTTGCGTGGTGGGGCCTCGAGGAGCCTTAATTTCCCGAGGCGTCGCTCGGGCAACACAGGCGTAGGCGCCGACGGCTGTCGGTGTGCGTGGCTGCGTGTGGATGTGGAGAGGCCTGGAGGGCTGTGGATTTGCCGGCCGACTTGGAGGGCTGCATGTGCGTAGGTGCCGATAGTTGTTGGGCGTGCGGAGACGGATGCCTGCCGCTAGGCGTCGCTCCGCCTGCGTGGCGAGAGGCAGGTGTGTCTTTGCCTGTGGGGCCGCTTGGGAGGCATCGAAGGGCATCGCCACGGAGGGCTCTGCCTGCGGAGCGGCACGCGTGCCGGCCCAATTCCGCACCTATCGAGAGGCTTCGAGATCGATCGATCGATCTCGAAGCCTCTCGATAGGCCCCGAAACGGCTGCTTCTCGTCAGGCATGCGTAGCTTTTGGTGTGGGGCCCGTGGCGCTGTGGGGAGGCGTCGCAGGCTATGGACATTGACCGTTGTTTGCGTGGTGGGGCCTCGAGGAGCCTTAATTTCCCGAGGCGTCGCTCGGGCAACACAGGCGTAGGCGCCGACGGCTGTCGGTGTGCGTGGCTGCGTGTGGATGTGGAGAGGCCTGGAGGGCTGTGGATTTGCCGGCCGACTTGGAGGGCTGCATGTGCGTAGGTGCCGATAGTTGTTGGGCGTGCGGAGACGGATGCCTGCCGCTAGGTGTCGCTGCGCCTGCGTGGTGAGAGGCAGGTGTGTCTTTGCCTGTGGGGCCGCTTGGGAGGCATCGAAGGGCATCGCCACGGAGGGCTCTGCCTGCGGAGCGGCACGCGTGCCGGCCCAATTCCGCACCTATCGAGAGGCTTCGAGATCGATCGATCGATCTCGAAGCCTCTCGATAGGCCCCGAAACGGCTGCTTCTCGTCAGGCATGCGTAGCTTTTCGTGTGGGGCCCGTGGCGCTGTGGGGAGGCGTCGCAGGCTATGGACATTGACCGTTGTTTGCGTGGTGGGGCCTCGAGGAGCCTTAATTTCCCGAGGCATCGCTCGGGCAACACAGGCGTAGGCGCCGACGGCTGTCGGTGTGCGTGGCTGCGTGTGGATGTGGAGAGGCCTGGAGGGCTGTGGATTTGCCGGCCGACTTGGAGGGCTGCATGTGCGTAGGTGCCGATAGTTGTTGGGCGTGCGGAGACGGATGCCTGCCGCTAGGCGTCGCTCCGCCTGCGTGGCGAGAGGCAGGTGTGTCTTTGCCTGTGGGGCCGCTTGGGAGGCATCGAAGGGCATCGCCACGGAGGGCTCTGCCTGCGGAGCGGCACGCGTGCCGGCCCAATTCCGCACCTATCGAGAGGCTTCGAGATCGATCGATCGATCTCGAAGCCTCTCGATAGGCCCCGAAACGGCTGCTTCTCGTCAGGCATGCGTAGCTTTTGGTGTGGGGCCCGTGGCGCTGTGGGGAGGCGTCGCAGGCTATGGACATTGACCGTTGTTTGCGTGGTGGGGCCTCGAGGAGCCTTAATTTCCCGAGGCGTCGCTCGGGCAACACAGGCGTAGGCGCCGACGGCTGTCGGTGTGCGTGGCTGCGTGTGGATGTGGAGAGGCCTGGAGGGCTGTGGATTTGCCGGCCGACTTGGAGGGCTGCATGTGCGTAGGTGCCGATAGTTGTTGGGCGTGCGGAGACGGATGCCTGCCGCTAGGCGTCGCTCCGCCTGCGTGGCGAGAGGCAGGTGTGTCTTTGCCTGTGGGGCCGCTTGGGAGCATCGAAGGGCATCGCCACGGAGGGCTCTGCCTGCGGAGCGGCACGCGTGCCGGCCCAATTCCGCACCTATCGAGAGGCTTCGAGATCGATCGATCGATCTCGAAGCCTCTCGATAGGCCCCGAAACGGCTGCTTCTCGTCAGGCATGCGTAGCTTTTGGTGTGGGGCCCGTGGCGCTGTGGGGAGGCGTCGCAGCTATGGACATTGACCGTTGTTTGCGTGGTGGGGCCTCGAGGAGCCTTAATTTCCCGAGGCGTCGCTCGGGCAACACAGGCGTAGGCGCCGACGGCTGTCGGTGTGCGTGGCTGCGTGTGGATGTGGAGAGGCCTGGAGGCTGTGATTTGCCGGCCGACTTGGAGGGCTGCATGTGCGTAGGTGCCGATAGTTGTTGGGCGTGCGGAGACGGATGCCTGCCGCTAGGTGTCGCTGCGCCTGCGTGGTGAGAGGCAGGTGTGTCTTTGCCTGTGGGGCCGCTTGGGAGGCATCGAAGGGCATCGCCACGGAGGGCTCTGCCTGCGGAGCGGCACGCGTGCCGGCCCAATTCCGCACCTATCGAGAGGCTTCGAGATCGATCGATCGATCTCGAAGCCTCTCGATAGGCCCCGAAACGGCTGCTTCTCGTCAGGCATGCGTAGCTTTTGGTGTGGGGCCCGTGGCGCTGTGGGGAGGCGTCGCAGGCTATGGACATTGACCGTTGTTTGCGTGGTGGGGCCTCTGAGGAGCCTTAATTTCCCGAGGCGTCGCTCGGGCAACACAGGCGTAGGCGCCGACGGCTGTCGGTGTGCGTGGCTGCGTGTGGATGTGGAGAGGCCTGGAGGGCTGTGATTTGCCGGCCGACTTGGAGGGCTGCATGTGCGTAGGTGCCGATAGTTGTTGGGCGTGCGGAGACGGATGCCTGCCGCTAGGCGTCGCTCCGCCTGCGTGGCGAGAGGCAGGTGTGTCTTTGCCTGTGGGGCCGCTTGGGAGGCATCGAAGGGCATCGCCACGGAGGGCTCTGCCTGCGGAGCGGCACGCGTGCCGGCCCAATTCCGCACCTATCGAGAGGCTTCGAGATCGATCGATCGATCTCGAAGCCTCTCGATAGGCCCCGAAACGGCTGCTTCTCGTCAGGCATGCGTAGCTTTTGGTGTGGGGCCCGTGGCGCTGTGGGGAGGCGTCGCAGGCTATGGACATTGACCGTTGTTTGCGTGGTGGGGCCTCGAGGAGCCTTAATTTCCCGAGGCGTCGCTCGGGCAACACAGGCGTAGGCGCCGACGGCTGTCGGTGTGCGTGGCTGCGTGTGGATGTGGAGAGGCCTGGAGGGCTGTGGATTTGCCGGCCGACTTGGAGGGCTGCATGTGCGTAGGTGCCGATAGTTGTTGGGCGTGCGGAGACGGATGCCTGCCGCTAGGCGTCGCTCCGCCTGCGTGGCGAGAGGCAGGTGTGTCTTTGCCTGTGGGGGCCGCTTTGGAGGCATCGAAGGGCATCGCCACGGAGGGCTCTGCCTGCGGAGCGGCACGCGTGCCGGCCCAATTCCGCACCTATCGAGAGGCTTCGAGATCGATCGATCGATCTCGAAGCCTCTCGATAGGGCCCCGAAACGGCTGCTTCTCGTCAGGCATGCGTAGCTTTTGGTGTGGGGCCCGTGGCGCTGTGGGGAGGCGTCGCAGGCTATGGACATTGACCGTTGTTTGCGTGGTGGGGCCTCGAGGAGCCTTAATTTCCCGAGGCGTCGCTCGGGCAACACAGGCGTAGGCGCCGACGACTGTCGGTGTGCGTGGCTGCGTGTGGATGTGGAGAGGCCTGGAGGGCTGTGGATTTGCCGGCCGACTTGGAGGGCTGCATGTGCGTAGGTACCGATAGTTGTTGGGCGTGCGGAGACGGATGCCTGCCGCTAGGCGTCGCTGCGCCTGCGTGGCGAGAGGCAGGTGTGTCTTTGCCTGTGGGGCCGCTTGGGAGGCATCGAAGGGCATCGCCACGGAGGGCTCTGCCTGCGGAGCGGCACGCGTGCCGGCCCAATTCCGCACCTATCGAGAGGCTTCGAGATCGATCGATCGATCTCGAAGCCTCTCGATAGGCCCCGAAACGGCTGCTTCTCGTCAGGCATGCGTAGCTTTTGCTGTGGGGCCCGTGGCGCTGTGGGGAGGCGTCGCAGGCTATGGACATTGACCGTTGTTTGCGTGGTGGGCCTCGAGGAGCCTTAATTTCCCGAGGCGTCGCTCGGGCAACACAGGCGTAGGCGCCGACGGCTGTCGGTGTGCGTGGCTGCGTGTGGATGTGGAGAGGCCTGGAGGGCTGTGGATTTGCCGGCCGACTTGGAGGGCTGCATGTGCGTAGGTGCCGATAGTTGTTGGGCGTGCGGAGACGGATGCCTGCCGCTAGGTGTCGCTGCGCCTGCGTGGCGAGAGGCAGGTGTGTCTTTGCCTGTGGGGCCGCTTGGGAGGCATCGAAGGGCATCGCCACGGAGGGCTCTGCCTGCGGAGCGGCACGCGTGCCGGCCCAATTCCGCACCTATCGAGAGGCTTCGAGATCGATCGATCGATCTCGAAGCCTCTCGATAGGCCCCGAAACGGCTGCTTCTCGTCAGGCATGCGTAGCTTTTGGTGTGGGGCCCGTGGCGCTGTGGGGAGGCGTCGCAGGCTATGGACATTGACCGTTGTTTGCGTGGTGGGGCCTCGAGGAGCCTTAATTTCCCGAGGCGTCGCTCGGGCAACACAGGCGTAGGCGCCGACGGCTGTCGGTGTGCGTGGCTGCGTGTGGATGTGGAGAGGCCTGGAGGGCTGTGGATTTGCCGGCCGACTTGGAGGGCTGCATGTGCGTAGGTGCCGATAGTTGTTGGGCGTGCGGAGACGGATGCCTGCCGCTAGGCGTCGCTCCGCCTGCGTGGCGAGAGGCAGGTGTGTCTTTGCCTGTGGGGCCGCTTGGGAGGCATCGAAGGGCATCGCCACGGAGGGCTCTGCCTGCGGAGCGGCACGCGTGCCGGCCCAATTCCGCACCTATCGAGAGGCTTCGAGATCGATCGATCGATCTCGAAGCCTCTCGATAGGCCCCGAAACGGCTGCTTCTCGTCAGGCATGCGTAGCTTTTGGTGTGGGGCCCGTGGCGCTGTGGGGAGGCGTCGCAGGCTATGGACATTGACCGTTGTTTGCGTGGTGGGGCCTCGAGGAGCCTTAATTTCCCGAGGCGTCGCTCGGCAACACAGGCGTAGGCGCCGACGGCTGTCGGTGTGCGTGCTGCGTGTGGATGTGGAGAGGCCTGGAGGGCTGTGGATTTGCCGGCCGACTTGGAGGGCTGCATGTGCGTAGGTGCCGATAGTTGTTGGGCGTGCGGAGACGGATGCCTGCCGCTAGGTGTCGCTGCGCCTGCGTGGTGAGAGGCAGGTGTGTCTTTGCCTGTGGGGCGCTTGGGAGGCATCGAAGGGCATCGCCACGGAGGGCTCTGCCTGCGGAGCGGCACGCGTGCCGGCCCAATTCCGCACCTATCGAGAGGCTTCGAGATCGATCGATCGATCTCGAAGCCTCTCAATAGGCCCCGAAACGGCTGCTTCTCGTCAGGCATGCGTAGCTTTTGCTGTGGGGCCCGTGGCGCTGTGGGGAGGCGTCGCAGGCTATGGACATTGACCGTTGTTTGCGTGGTGGGGCCTCGAGGAGCTTAATTTCCCGAGGCGTCGCTCGGGCAACACAGGCGTAGGCGCCGACGGCTGTCGGTGTGCGTGGCTGCGTGTGGATGTGGAGAGGCCTGGAGGGCTGTGATTTGCCGGCCGACTTGGAGGGCTGCATGTGCGTAGGTGCCGATAGTTGTTGGGCGTGCGGAGACGGATGCCTGCCGCTAGGCGTCGCTCCGCCTGCGTGGCGAGAGGCAGGTGTGTCTTTGCCTGTGGGGCCGCTTGGGAGGCATCGAAGGGCATCGCCACGGAGGGCTCTGCCTGCGGAGCGGCACGCGTGCCGGCCCAATTCGCACCTATCGAGAGGCTTCGAGATCGATCGATCGATCTCGAAGCCTCTCGATAGGCCCCGAAACGGCTGCTTCTCGTCAGGCATGCGTAGCTTTTGGTGTGGGGCCCGTGGCGCTGTGGGGAGGCGTCGCAGGCTATGGACATTGACCGTTGTTTGCGTGGTGGGGCCTCGAGGAGCCTTAATTTCCCGAGGCGTCGCTCGGGCAACACAGGCGTAGGCGCCGACGGCTGTCGGTGTGCGTGGCTGCGTGTGGATGTGGAGAGGCCTGGAGGGCTGTGGATTTGCCGGCCGACTTGGAGGGCTGCATGTGCGTAGGTGCCGATAGTTGTTGGGCGTGCGGAGACGGATGCCTGCCGCTAGGCGTCGCTCCGCCTGCGTGGCGAGAGGCAGGTGTGTCTTTGCCTGTGGGGCCGCTTTGGAGGCATCGAAGGGCATCGCCACGGAGGGCTCTGCCTGCGGAGCGGCACGCGTGCCGGCCCAATTCCGCACCTATCGAGAGGCTTCGAGATCGATCGATCGATCTCGAAGCCTCTCGATAGGCCCCGAAACGGCTGCTTCTCGTCAGGCATGCGTAGCTTTTGGTGTGGGGCCCGTGGCGCTGTGGGGAGGCGTCGCAGGCTATGGACATTGACCGTTGTTTGCGTGGTGGGGCCTCGAGGAGCCTTAATTTCCCGAGGCGTCGCTCGGGCAACACAGGCGTAGGCGCCGACGGCTGTCGGTGTGCGTGGCTGCGTGTGGATGTGGAGAGGCCTGGAGGGCTGTGGATTTGCGGCCGACTTGGAGGGCTGCATGTGCGTAGGTACCGATAGTTGTTGGGCGTGCGGAGACGGATGCCTGCCGCTAGGCGTCGCTGCGCCTGCGTGGCGAGAGGCAGGTGTGTCTTTGCCTGTGGGGCCGCTTGGGAGGCATCGAAGGGGCATCGCCACGGAGGGCTCTGCCTGCGGAGCGGCACGCGTGCCGGCCCAATTCCGCACCTATCGAGAGGCTTCGAGATCGATCGATCGATCTCGAAGCCTCTCGATAGGCCCGAAACGGCTGCTTCTCGTCAGGCATGCGTAGCTTTTGCTGTGGGGCCCGTGGCGCTGTGGGGAGGCGTCGCAGGCTATGGACATTGACCGTTGTTTGCGTGGTGGGGCCTCGAGGAGCCTTAATTTCCCGAGGCGTCGCTCGGGCAACACAGGCGTAGGCGCCGACGGCTGTCGGTGTGCGTGGCTGCGTGTGGATGTGGAGAGGCCTGGAGGGCTGTGGATTTGCCGGCCGACTTGGAGGGCTGCGCATGTGCGTAGGTGCCGATAGTTGTTGGGCGTGCGGAGACGGATGCCTGCCGCTAGGTGTCGCTCCGCCTGCGTGGCGAGAGGCAGGTGTGTCTTTGCCTGTGGGGCCGCTTGGGAGGCATCGAAGGGCATCGCCACGGAGGGCTCTGCCTGCGGAGCGGCACGCGTGCCGGCCCAATTCCGCACCTATCGAGAGGCTTCGAGATCGATCGATCGATCTCGAAGCCTCTCGATAGCCCCGAAACGGCTGCTTCTCGTCAGGCATGCGTAGCTTTTGGTGTGGGGCCCGTGGCGCTGTGGGAGGCGTCGCAGGCTATGGACATTGACCGTTGTTTGCGTGGTGGGGCCTCGAGGAGCCTTAATTTCCCGAGGCGTCGCTCGGGCAACACAGGCGTAGGCGCCGACGGCTGTCGGTGTGCGTGGCTGCGTGTGGATGTGGAGAGGCCTGGAGGGCTGTGGATTTGCCGGCGACTTGGAGGGCTGCATGTGCCCTATAGTAGGTGCCGATAGTTGTTGGGCGTGCGGAGACGGATGCCTGCCGCTAGGCGTCGCTCCGCCTGCGTGGCGAGAGGCAGGTGTGTCTTTGCCTGTGGGGCCGCTTTGGAGGCATCGAAGGGCATCGCCACGGAGGGCTCTGCCTGCGGAGCGCACGCGTGCCGGCCCATTTCGCACCTATCGAGAGGCTTCGAGATCGATCGATCGATCTCGAAGCCTCTCGATAGGCCCCGAAACGGCTGCTTCTCGTCAGGCATGCGTAGCTTTTGGTGTGGGGCCCGTGCGCTGTGGGAGGCGTCGCAGGCTATGGACATTGACCGTTGTTTGCGTGGTGGGGCCTCGAGGAGCCTTAATTTCCCGAGGCGTCGCTCGGGCAACACAGGCGTAGGCGCCGACGGCTGTCGTGTGCGTGGCTGCGTGTGGATGTGGAGAGGCCTGGAGGGCTGTGGATTTGCCGGCCGACTTGGAGGGCTGCATGTGCGTAGGTACCGATAGTTGTTGGGCGTGCGGAGACGGATGCCTGCCGCTAGGCGTCGCTCCGCCTGCGTGGCGAGAGGCAGGTGTGTCTTTGCCTGTGGGGCCGCTTGGGAGGCATCGAAGGGCATCGCCACGGAGGGCTCTGCCTGCGGAGCGGCACGCGTGCCGGCCCAATTCCGCACCTATCGAGAGGCTTCGAGATCGATCGATCGATCTCGAAGCCTCTCGATAGGCCCGAAACGGCTGCTTCTCGTCAGGCATGCGTAGCTTTTGGTGTGGGGCCCGTGGCGCTGTGGGGAGGCGTCGCAGGCTATGGACATTGACCGTTGTTTGCGTGGTGGGGCCTCGAGGAGCCTTAATTTCCCGAGGCGTCGCTCGGGCAACACAGGCGTAGGCGCCGACGGCTGTCGGTGTGCGTGGCTGCGTGTGGATGTGGAGAGGCCTGGAGGGCTGTGGATTTGCCGGCCGACTGGGAGGGCTGCATGTGCCCTATAGTAGGTGCCGATAGTTGTTGGGCGTGCGGAGACGGATGCCTGCCGCTAGGCGTCGCTCCGCCTGCGTGGCGAGAGGCAGGTGTGTCTTTGCCTGTGGGGCCGCTTTGGAGGCATCGAAGGGCATCGCCACGGAGGGCTCTGCCTGCGGAGCGGCACGCGTGCCGGCCCATTTCCGCACCTATCGAGAGGCTTCGAGATCGATCGATCGATCTCGAAGCCTCTCGATAGGCCCCGAAACGGCTGCTTCTCGTCAGGCATGCGTAGCTTTTGGTGTGGGGCCCGTGGCGCTGTGGGGAGGCGTCGCAGGCTATGGACATTGCCCGTTGTTTGCGTGGTGGGGCCTCGAGGAGCCTTAATTTCCCGAGGCGTCGCTCGGGCAACAAGGCGTAGGCGCCGACGCTGTCGGTGTGCGTGGCTGCGTGTGGATGTGAGAGGCCTGGAGGGCTGTGGATTTGCCGGCCGACTTGGAGGGCTGCATGTGCCCTATAGTAGGTGCCGATAGTTGTTGGGCGTGCGGAGACGGATGCCTGCCGCTAGGCGTCGCTCCGCCTGCGTGGCGAGAGGCAGGTGTGTCTTTGCCTGTGGGGCCGCTTGGGAGGCATCGAAGGGCATCGCCACGGAGGGCTCTGCCTGCGGAGCGGCACGCGTGCCGGCCCAATTCCGCACCTATCGAGAGGCTTCGAGATCGATCGATCGATCTCGAAGCCTCTCGATAGGCCCCGAAACGGCTGCTTCTCGTCAGCATGCGTAGCTTTTGGTGTGGGGCCCGTGGCGCTGTGGGGAGGCGTCGCAGGCTATGGACATTGACCGTTGTTTGCGTGGTGGGGCCTCGAGGAGCCTTATTTCCCGAGGCGTCGCTCGGGCAACACAGGCGTAGGCGCCGACGGCTGTCGGTGTGCGTGGCTGCGTGTGGATGTGGAGAGGCCTGGAGGGCTGTGGATTTGCCGGCCGACTTGGAGGGCTGCATGTGCCCTATAGTAGGTGCCGATAGTTGTTGGGCGTGCGGAGACGGATGCCTGCCGCTAGGCGTCGCTCGCCTGCGTGGCGAGAGGCAGGTGTGTCTTTGCTGTGGGGCCGCTTTGGAGGCATCGAAGGCATCGCCACGGAGGGCTCTGCCTGCGGAGCGGCACGCGTGCCGGCCCATTTCCGCACCTATCGAGAGGCTTCGAGATCGATCGATCGATCTCGAAGCCTCTCGATAGGCCCCGAAACGGCTGCTTCTCGTCAGGCATGCGTAGCTTTTGGTGTGGGCCCGTGGCGCTGTGGGGAGGCGTCGCAGGCTATGGACATTGACCGTTGTTTGCGTGGTGGGCCTCGAGGAGCCTTAATTTCCCGAGGCGTCGCTCGGGCAACACAGGCGTAGGCGCCGACGGCTGTCGGTGTGCGTGCTGCGTGTGGATGTGGAGAGGCCTGGAGGGCTGTGGATTTGCCGGCCGACTTGGAGGGCTGCATGTGCGTAGTACCGATAGTTGTTGGCTGTTGCGGAGACGGATGCCTGCCGCTAGGCGTCGCTCCGCCTGCGTGGCGAGAGGCAGGTGTTGTCTTTGCCTGTGGGGCCGCTTGGGAGGCATCGAAGGGGCATCGCCACGGAGGGCTCTGCCTGCGGAGCGGCACGCGTGCCGGCCCAATTCCGCACCTATCGAGAGGCTTCGAGATCGATCGATCGATCTCGAAGCTCTCGATAGGCCCCGAAACGGATTGCTTCTCGTCAGGCATGCGTAGCTTTTGCTGTGGGGCCCGTGGCGCTGTGGGGAGGCGTCGCAGGGTATGGACATTGACCGTTGTTTGCGTGGTGGGGCCTCGAGGAGCCTTAATTTCCCGGGCGTCGCTCGGGCAACACAGGCGTAGGCGCCGACGGCTGTCGGTGTGCGTGGCTGCGTGTGGATGTGGAGAGGCCTGGAGGCTGTGGATTTGCCGGCCGACTTGGAGGGCCTGCATGTGCGTAGGTGCCGATAGTTGTTGGGCCGTGCGGAGACGGATGCCTGCCGCTCAGGTGTCCGCTCCGCCTGCTGCGAGAGGCAGGTGTGTCTTTGCCTGTGGGGCCGCTTGGGAGGCATCGAAGGGCATCGCCACGGAGGGCTCTGCCTGCGGAGCGGCACGCGTGCCAGCCCAATTCCGCTCTATCGAGAGGCTTCGAGATCGATCGATCGATCTCGAAGCCTCTCGATAGGCCCCGAAACGGCTGCTTCTCGTCAGGCATGCGTAGCTTTTGGTGTGGGGCCCGTGGCGCTGTGGGGAGGCGTCGCAGGCTATGGACATTGACCGTTGTTTGCGTGGTGGGGCCTCGAAGGAGCCTTAATTTCCCGAGGCGTCGCTCGGGCAACACAGGCGTAGGCGCCGACGGCTGTCGGTAGTGTGCGTGGCTGCGTGTGGATGTGGAGAGGCCTGGAGGGCTGTGGATATTGCCGGCCGACTTGGAGGGCTGCATGTGCCCTATAGTAGGTGCGATAGTTGTTGGGCGTGCAGAGACGGATGCCTGCCGCATAGGCGTCGCTCCGCCTGCGTGGCGAGAGGCAGTGTGTCTTTGCCTGTGGGGCCGCTTGGGACATCGAAGGAGCATCGCCCACGGAGGGCTCTGCCTGCGGAGCGGCACGCGTGCCGGCCCATTTCCGCACCTATCGAGAGGCTTCGAGATCGATCGATCGATCTCGAAGCCTCTCGATAGGCCCGAAACGGCTGCTTCTCGTCAGGCATGCGTAGCTTTTGGTGTGGGGGCCCGTGGCGCTGTGGGGAGGCGTCGAGGCTATGGACATTGACCGTTGTTTGCGTGGTGGGGCCTCGAGGAGCCTTAATTTCCCGAGGCGTCGCTCGGCAACACAGGCGTAGGCGCCGACGGCTGTCGGTGTGCGTGGCTGCGTGTGGATGTGGAGAGCCTGGAGGGCTGTGGATTTGCCGGCCGACTTGGAGGGCTGCATGTGCCCTATAGTAGGTGCCGATAGTTGTTGGGCGTGCGGAGACGGATGCCTGCCGCTAGGCGTCGCTCCGCCTGCGTGGCGAGAGGCAGGTGTGTCCTTGCCTGTGGGGCCGCTTGGGAGGCATTGAAGGCATCGCCACGGAGGGCTCTGCCTGCGGAGCGGCACGCGTGCCGGCCCAATTCCGCACCTATCGAGAGGCTTCGAGATCGTCGATCGATCTCGAAGCCTCTCGATAGGCCCCGAAACGGCTGCTTCTCGTCAGGCATGCGTAGCTTTTGGTGTGGGGCCCGTGGCGCTGTGGGGAGGCGTCGCAGGCTATGGACATTGACCGTTGTTTGCGTGGTGGGCCTCGAGGAGCCTTAATTTCCCGAGCATCGCTCGGGCAACACAGGCGTAGGCGCCGACGGCTGTCGGTGTGCGTGCTGCGGTGTGGATGTGGAGAGGCCTGGAGGGCTGTGGGATTTGC